>NW_016825224.1:14884-31185 GCF_001698545.2 Rhinopithecus bieti | reverse complement strand
AGCGAGACTCCGTATCAAAAAAAAAAAACAAAAGACAAAGACTTCTGAGAACATTCAAAACCTTGTAATGGTTACAAATCTGAAAAACTGAGAAACACACTGACTTTGCCCAAAGGTGAGAGCACAAAATGAAGCAAATTCCTGACTCCTTTGGCAGTGATCTAATGGTTAGATTACTAAATATGGCATCTTTTTTTTTTTTAAAGGAATATCATTATTACTCATGGAGAGAAACACGTTTCTACAGAATTTTTAGAAGCTAAAAAGAAATTCTAATTAAAACAATTATCTAACAGTTTTCCTAGCACTGAACATATTATTTGGTACATAGAAGATACTGACTAAATGTTTGTTGAATGAGTGAATGAATAAAGGGAAAAAAATCACATGTAATTTGAAGACACAAGAGAAAAATAGTTTGCTCAGGACATAATGTAGATAGGGTTTACTGTGTCCAGAATGTATTTTTGTTTTGTTTTGAGACAAGGCCTTGCTCTGTCGCTCAGATTGGAGTACAGTGGCAGAATCAGCTTGCTGTAACCACAGACTCCTGGGCTCCGGGGAACCTCCTGCTTCAGCCTCCTGAGAGTAGCTGGGAATACAGACATGTGTCACCTTGCTCAGCTCATTTTAAAATTTTTTGTAGAGACAGTGTCTCGCTTTATTACCCAGACTGGTCTCAAACCAGGGTGTGATTCCTCTTCATAACTTTTATTGCAAGACCTGGGATAATTTGGTTAATTAAAAATTTTTCTAAAATGAGGATACTGTTCACCTAGCAAGCATGTGATGAAAGTAATATTACAAGGTATTCTAGGATTCTTAGATGAATTTTATTTTTTACTATCTATAAAATTTATTGACATCTACTTTCTATTTACTGAATTATAATAGTTTGTGTGTATGTGTGTTTCAGTGTTTTAAAATGCTGTACCTTCAATTCAAAAGAAAAGGTACCATAAAGTTTTTCAGATTGTCCAAATTTTGTATGTAAATCAAGAACTTCTAAAAGATTAGCCATACAAAATGGAGGAAGTTAAAAAAAAAATGAAGTGCGTAATTTGAGAAACAGATTTAATGAAGGATGAGACACGACCTAATAATAGGTAAATAACAGACTTTTCATAAGGAAGTCGTTACTTCAGAAGCTTGTTAGTACTGGAAATACTAAATCATTATCTTAAGGATTAATTCCCTATGCTACTGGCAAAGCAATGAAAATTGTCTTTTAATAGTATAAAACTAGTGGAAATTTACGAAAGAAAACAGATTGATAGATTTCAAGACCAAAAAAAAAACAAATCCAACCAAAAAACCCTGCAATAAATACTGTAGACAAAATGTTAATATCCTTAATGCATAAATAACTCTTACAAAATTAGTAATGAAAATATTAACACATAGGAAAACACCATAGCAGAATAGCTAATAAATATTTAAAAATTTGATCTTGCTAGTAATTAAATAAATAAAACTTGATATAAAAATGTTTCTGTGCCAGTGCAGTGGCTCACGCCTGTAATTCCAGCACTTTGGGAGGCTGGGGTGGATGGATGGCTTGAGCTCAGGAGTTTGAGACAAGCCTGGGCAACATGGCAAAACCCCATCTCTACAAAAAATACAAAAATTAGACAGGTGTGTTGCACCTGTGGTCCCAGCTACTTGGAAGGCTGAGATGGGAGAATCGCTTGAGCCTGGGAGTTTGAGGCTGCAATGAGCTGTGTTTGTGCCACTGCACTCCAGCCTCAGTGACAAAAGTGAGTCCCTGTCTCATAAAAACAAAAAGTTTCTGTCCTATAAGATAGGTAAAAAAAATTTTTAGCAGTTTTAGTGCTGTTAAGATTGTGGTGAAATGAGCACTTTTATATACTGCCTTGGGGAGTATAAATTGATGCAGCCTTTCAGAAAGGTGTTGACTAAATTGATCCTTAGAAGTGTTCATATTCTTTGACTCAGTACTTAGCTTTCAAGCAACTGTGTCCTGAGATAATATATTTTGATAAATAATTATAAACAAGGCTCCTCTCGGTATTATTTCTAATACTAAAAATTAGAAACAACTTATGTATCTATTATTGGGGGAATAAAGTTAAATAAATTATGGTACATTTAGTACAATGGAGTATTATATAGGCATTACAATGTTTTAAGTAATATACTTCGGAAAATGTTTAACATATTAATGTTAAATGAAAAAAGCAATATACTAAAATATATATATACAGAATGGTTGCTGATTCTGTAAAAAATATGTATGCACATAAAAATAAACTACCCAAATATTATAGATTAGTTGCTGCTGGATAATGGAATTATTGATCATTTTATTATTCATTCCTTTCTTTCCAACGTCTTTGCAATGAGCCTGTACAGCATTAATATGGAAAAGTTACTTAAATATAACAAACACTTCTTGAACATCTACCTGTGTAAATGCTTGTTGGTGCTTTTCTCTGCCCTGCAATGGCCCCACTCTTCCTTTAACAATAATAAAAGCTGTCATATATTGGGCACTTTTTATGTGTGCTGCAAGTGCTCTGTATTCATTCTCATGTGATCATCACAGTACCTCCATTGGGACACAGTCTTGGAGAGTGTGTTATTTCCTTAAAATCAATTAGCTAGGAAGTGACAGAGCAAGAATTTGAGCTGTCTGATTCTAGAGCTTACTCATAACCACTATGCTGTATGTTTTGTTTGTGGATGAAGATTTTACTTTAGTCCTAATTTAAATACTACTTTCTTTTAAAATAGTGTACTACAAAAATTTTCAGGCAGCTACAAAAGTAGAGAGAAAAGTGTAATGTACCCCATGTTCCTGTCACCCAGCTTCAACATTTATTCATATATGGCATCATGCTTCATCTGTACCTCTATCCACTCCCCAACCCCTGCCTTATATTGAGGCAATTCCTAGACATATATCATTCATAAATATTTTAGTATATTTCCTTAAAAGGTAAGGGTTCTTTTAAAATACAAAAAAAAAAACCCTCACATTCCTTATAAATGTTATAAATATGTCCTGTTAATTGTATCTTGACATTGTGTGGATTCTGTAGTTCTTGTGATTTCTTTCATGTTGTGTTTTTGAAGGTGGAACCTAACTTCTTGTGGAACAAGTGTTGCCAGCTCAGAAGGCAGTGAGGAGCTGTTTTCATCTGTGTCTGTTGGAGATCAAGATGATTGCTATTCCCTGTTAGATGATCAGGACTTCACTTCTTTTGATTTATTTCCTGAGGGGAGTGTCTGCAGCGATGTCTCTTCTTCTATTAGCACTTACTGGGATTGGTCAGATAGCGAGTTTGAATGGCAGGTAAGTTTTTTTGTCCTTTTCTTGACCTCATTACTACAGAAGTAGAACTATAAACTTCTCTTTTGATATTTTCATCTCTGCTTCAAAGTAAATTTCTCTAATGTTTATCCAGTCCTGGAGATTCTCTTACAACGTGTTTTAAAGTTAAGAATTTGATGGGATATCTTTATTTTGCTAATGTACCTTTTAGATGCTATAGATATCCTTTTGTAGATTTTTATGTTATTTAATACTTGTGTAATATTACCATTATTATATATCAGTACCTTTCTATGCATGAATCCAAGCAAATTTATGCTTCCTACCCTATAATAAATAGATTTTGTGTCCTTATAGGACACATATCAGTCACATTATATATCTAATATCATAAACTGTTATTACCATAAATACATGATTTTTGGTTCTGTCATCAGAAATATATAATTTCTCATTTTGTATTCTGTTTGTATGTAGACATGTTTTTCGCCTGACACTTTTTTCTTGTGGCATATATACCATGTAAAATGGCTTTGTGGTAAATTGTTTGAAAATGCTGCCTTATAATGAGTGCAGTTTGTCAGAAAATTTAGATTGTGTTATTACAACATCCATGTTCTGATTGTAAAAACAATACAACATTTAAAGATGTTTTCCCTGCCTACAGCAAAGATTTTATTCGCTAGATAAATTCGAATGCCTGCTACGTTTGAAAGCTATCTGAATACTTGAAGTTTTATTCCAAAAGAGGTATTGAATATTATAATTTCAAACAGCTTTCAAATAATACAGAATGGCACCAAATTTAAAAAGTATCCAAGTCCCACTCTACTATGGTTACCACTGTTAGAAGCTTATGCAGATTCAAGTATGTTTGCATACTATTAAAAACACATGGGATTATACTTCATCCACTGTTTGGCCCTGTGCTTTTTTTTCAGCTAACACATCTCATTCTTTTCCATAACTGGATCATAATTTACTTAATCCATTTCCTAATTATGGCTATTTCAGTTTGTTTCAGTTTTTTGTTGTTATAAACGATGCTACACTGAAAAGATGAGATTTTTTTTTAAGAAAAAACGTCATCACAACCTTCCATTTTGTTTTTTCATATTATTGTGGTTAAAAATTTTTTGCCAACTTCTTGAACACAAAATTTGAGGTGCAAATTCACCATTTTCATCATTTTGAAATGTATAGTTCAGTAGTTATTAATATACTCACAGTGTTGTGCAGCCATCACCACTATCTAATTCCAGGACATTTCTGTCACCCCCAAAAGAAATCCTATACCCATTAGCACATAGTCCCAATTCTCCCCTCCCCCTTATCACCTGGTGACTACTAATCTAATTTCTCTATGCATTTGCTTTTGTAGATATTTCATATAAATGGATGAATATGTGGCCTTTTGTGTCTGGCTAATCTTTCATTTGGCATAATGTTTTCAAGGTTCATCCATGTTGTCCCATATAACAGCACTTCATTCCTTTCTATGACTAATATTCCATTTTGTAGATGTACACTACAACATTTTGTTCATCCATTCATTAGCTGATGAACTTTGGGTTGTTTCTACTTTTTGGCTGTTATAAATAATACTGCTGTGAACATTCAGGTACAAGTTTCTATGTGGATTTATATTTTTAATTATCTTGGATATACCCCTAGGAGTGGAATTGCTGGATCATATGATCACTTGATATTTAACTTTTTGAGGAACTGCCAACATGTTTTCCAGAGTGACTACACCATTTTACTTTTCCACCAGCAACGTATGAAAGTTCCCATTTCACCACGTCCTTGTCCACACTTGGCTTTGTCTTTTTGTTTATAGCCATCCTGCTGGGTATAAATTGGTGTTTCATTATGGTTTTGAGCATCTTTTCATGTGCTTTTTGGCCATTTGTGTGTCCTCTTTGGAGAAATATCTATTCAGATACCTTGCCCCTTTTAAAATTGTGTTATTTTACTTTTTATGGTTGCATTGTAAGAGTTCTTTCTATATGCTGGCTACTAGACCCTTACCAGATACATGATTTGCGAAAATGTTTTTATTCTGCGGGTTGTCTTTTCGCTTGTTAGTATTTATTCACTTGATAGTGTCCTTTGACACCAAAGTTTTTAATTTTAATGAAGTCTAATTTATCTTTTTTTGCTGTACTTATATCATATTTTAAAAACCATTGTGTAATCCAAGATGAGGAAGATTTTCACCTGTTTCCTTCCCAGACTTTTAGAGTTTTAGTTCTTACATGTAGGTCTTTGATCCATTTTGAGTTATTTTTTGTATATGATGTGTAAGATAGGAGTCCAGATTCATTCTTTCTTTTTTGTATGTGTGTGTGTTTTGTTTTTTGAGATAGAGTCCTGCTCAGCTCAGTTGCCCAGGCTGGAGTGCAGTGACGCAATCTCAGCTCACTGCACCCTCCGCCTCCTGGGCTCAAGCCATTCTCCTGCCTCAGCCTCCCTAGTAGCTGTGATTACAGGCGCCTGCCACCAAGCCTGGCTAATTTTTGTATTGTTAGTAGAGACAGGGTTTCACCATGTTGGCCGGGCTCGTCTTGAACTCCTGACCTCAGGCGATCCCCCTGCCTTGGCCTCCCAAAGTGCTGGGATTGCAGGCGCATTCTTTCTTTTTTTAACAACGGAGTCTCACTATGTTGTCCATGCTGGTCTCGAATTTTTGGGCTCAAGCAATCCTCTCACCTCATCCTCCTGAGTATCTGGGACTACAGGCATGCACCATTGCACCTGGCTCCCAAATTTTTTATTTTGTATGGGGGTATCCAGTTGTCCCAGCACCATTTGTTGCAAAATTATTCTTTCCTCATTGAATCATCTTGGCACCCTTTTGAAAATGAATTAATCATAGATGTGTGGGTTTATTTTTGGACTCTGAATTCTATTCCATTGATGTATGTGTCTATCCTTATGCTAGTACCACACTGTTTTAGTTATTATAGCTTTTCAGTAACTTTTGAAATTGAGATGTGTTAGTTCTCCCACTTTGTTGTTCATTATAAAAATTGTTTAGGCTCACATCTGTAATCCTAGCACTTTGATAAACTGAGGTAGGTGGATAGCTTGAGCCCAGGAGTTCAAAACGAGCCTGGGCAACATGGCAAAACCCCGTGTCTTTAAAAAAAAAAATGCAAAAATTTGCCAGGCGTGGTGGTGTGCACATGTGGTCTCAGCTACTCAGGAGGCTGAGGTTGGAGGATCGCTTGAGCCCTGAAGGTGGAGGTTGCAGTGAGCTGAGATTGCACCATTGCACTCTAGCCTGGGCAACAGAGCTATTTGGGGTCCTTGCAATTCCATATGAGTTTTAGGATCAGGTTGCCCATTTTTCAAAAAAGTGTAGTTGGAATTTTGATAGAGATCACATTGAATCTGTAGATTGCTTTGGGGAGTATTGCCATCTTAACAATATTAAATATTCCAATTAATATGGGATGGGATATCTTATTTATTTAGGGCTTCTTTATTTCAATGATGTTTTGTAGTTTTCAATGTCTAAGTCTTACACTCTCTTGGTTGAATTTATTCCTAAATATTCTTTTGATGCTGTTATAAATGGCATTGTTTTCTTAATTTTATTTTCAGATTGTTCATTGCTAGTGTATATATAGAAATACAATTGGTGTTTGTATATTGATTTTGTATCGTGCCAACTTTGCTGAAGTCATCTGTTAGCTTTAATAATCTTTTCCCCTGTGTGAATTATTTATCATTTTCTATATTTAAGATCATGTCATCTATGAATATAGATAGTTTTCCTTCTTTTTTCCTCATCTGGATGCTTTTTAATTCTTGCTTAGTTGCCCTAACTAGATCTCCTGTACAGTGTTTAATAGAAATGGTGAAAGTGAGCATCCTTGTCTTTTTCCTAATCTTAGGGGAGAAGTTCAGTCTGCTTCTCGATGTGGTTTTTTAGTATTTTGTTAAGGAATTTTGCATCTATATTCATAAGGGATATTGGTCTGCAGTTTTCTTTCTCAGTTGTGTCTTTGTCTAGCTTTGGTGTCCAGGTAATACTGTCCTCATAAGGAGATAGGAAGTTTTTCCTCTTCTGGTTAAAATTTTTTAATAAGATTTTCTCATTTAAGATATAAACTTTTCATGATATTCATAATGAATTTTCAGTGTTTTTTTTTTTTTTGAGACAAGGCCTCGCTCTCTCACCCAGGCTGGAGTGCAGTGATGCAAAAATGGGTCACTGCAGAATTGACCTCCTGGGCTCAAGCAGTCCTCCTGCCTCAGCCTCCTCAGTAGCTGGGACCACAGGTGGGCACCACAACAACCAGCTAATTTTTGTTTGTTTGTTTGTTTTTGTAGAGACAGGGTCTCACTTTGGTGCCTAGGCTGGTCTTGAATTCCTGGGCTCAAGTGATCCTTCCACTTTGGCCTCCCAAAGTGGTGAGCCACCGTGCTCAGCCAGTGTCTCTCTCTCACTCTCTCTCTCCTTTTTTTTTTTTTTTTTTTTTTAGAGCAGACTTTGTATTTAAAATCAGACTGCAACAATTCTTAGTAAAGCATAAATCAGTTGGAGTCCTGATAATTCTAAGAAATATTTTTTCTGCTTATTTTCTGTGATTTATTTAGAGTTATCATCCATAATGTTACAAGGTGGCAGACATTTTTAAATTTTGATTGCTGGCTCCTTCACTTATGTTGCGAGTAGTTAGTGTGGAAAACCGTCCCCAGCCATTCACCGTTAATGTACATGAGTGACTATGATGTCGGAACAAAAATCATACCTGCCTTAGTAATGTGTTTTCCCACTTGTGAAATTGGAGTATGGATACTCTGTTACCATAGATATCTGCTATTTAAGTATGCTGAAAGATTTAAAGTGCTGTCTTGTATTTGTGGGATTTCATAATGATGAGCAGTAAATTATCCAAGAAGATAATTACAAATTACATGTTAGGATTAATATGGATTAAAAATCATTTACTATAGTTAAAAAATTTGTATTACTTCTGTTATGATTAAAACTACATCTGTTTAAATCTTTCTTTTAACAGATGTTTCAGTTATACTAAAGTAAATATAAATGATTTATGGATTCTCTGGGAAGAAAAAAGCTCACTACTTAGTAAGATGAGATTTTAACCTTAGAATGAATTAGCATCTTTGCATTTTGCTTTGCTGATAATTTTCTTTGCTTTCAGTCCTTTTGTTATTAAGGATATATTTGACTAGTCTTAGAGTCTGAGAAATTATTTCTATTGTTGAGCAGGAAAGCTTAGAAAATTTAAACAGTGAGTAATCAGCTGTCACACTTGAAACCTAGAGGTGCAATCTGAAATTAAACATCAGCTATTACAGAAATGAGCTTACTCATAAAATTCTGCTGCATTCTGCAGAGAATATGGCAGAGATTTAAGTCTCCCTGTGTTTCACAATTACTGATCATAATATAAATATGCCAAATATTGCCCATGAAAAATATGGGCTGGGAGTTAGTAAGCATTTATTCTGAAATATAGTATCAGTTATAAAATGGGAAATTGCTGGTCTAATAAATATATAGGAGCCCATACAATTCTCCGGTACCACCGCTAGTCTAACCCCATATCTCCAGTTGTCTACTTGACATTTCCACTTAGATGACCTTGATATTTAATACTAACCCATTATTTGATGCTGAGTCCTTGATGCAGTGTTGCAACTTCCAATTACAATATTTCCATGGAAAAAAATAGACTCTGCTTAGTGACATGTCTTACAACTTAGTAAAAAATTACTATTGTCTGTCCAAAGGACACTTGTGCTTGCTTCTCCCATTATCACTTCAAACCCTTTATATCCCAAATTTTATTCCTCTCATTACAAACTTGCCAGACAGGCAAAACTGTTTAGCATAGTTGAAAGCATTAGATTGGTGTCCTACTTTGGATTCTGCCACTAGTTGTATGACCCTCCCCAGACATTATTTTTTTCTTTATGTAAAATGAGGATGTTGGACTAGAAGATCTGTAACATCCATTCAGTTACCTTGCTATGAAAATTGAGGTCTTTAAGTGTATCACTCTGGGTGGGTTGTGTGACCTGAAATGTCACCAATTTTTTTCTGGTCTCAACATGAGACACTTTATTACCTTATCCATTCAGTTATCAAACAGCTTTGTAAATTGTTTTTTTTTCTTTCTTTTTTTTTGAGATGTAATCTTACTCTGTCGCCCTCACTGGAGTGCAGTGGTGCGATCTTGGCTCACTGCAACCTCTGCCTCCTGGGTTCAAGTGATGCTGCTGCCTCAGCCTCCCGAGTAGCTTGGACTACAGGCGCATGCCACCACACCTGGCTACTTTTTGTATTTTTGATTGAGACGGAGTTTCACTATATTGGCCAGACTGGTCTCGAACTCCTGACCTCGTGATCTGTCCGCCTCGGCCTCCCAGAGTGCTGGGATTACAGGTGTGAGCCACTGCACCCAGCCTTGTAAATTTTCATGTTACATTTTTCCTATCTATTCCCATTTTTCTTTCCATTTTTGCTTATTTTCATCCACGCCTAGATTACAAGAGCTTCCTATCTAATTCTAGTCTTTCCTCACTCTATTTTATCCCCATAGTGCTTTCTAGCTGATCTTCCCTAAAGACCAGTTTCATCAAGTTACTTCTTAGAAAATGTTATCGGCCTACTTCTACATATCATATGACAGTTTCTGGTTCTTCTGTTGAACTTTTAAATCCCTAGCACTGATTTTCTGTGTTAATCATACTGACATATGATTACATGATATCTAGGATATATGTCACTTCATACTATGTTTTTTTCCATCTATGACTTTGCCAAATTATTCTCCTTACCTGAATGTCTTTTCCTTTTTCCCCTATCATTCTGAAGCACTACCATGTGAAATTAACCCAAGCACTTTAGCAACATGTGACATTCTCTGAGAGATTGTGCTACTTTTTTAAGGGTCCAAAACCATGGCAAGGGATGGAAAAAGAAAAGTACATCTCTTTATTGAGTGTTGCCTGTATGCCAGGCATGTTACCACATTTAAACCACTCAACAATCCTTTGAGATTGATGATATTGACCACATTTTACTGCTAACTCTGAGGCTCAAAGAAATAAACTAACCTACACAAGGTCACACTGCTAGTGAGCAGTGGAGCTGGGATTTGAACTCTGGGATCTTTTTACTTATCCCTGAAAAAAAAATGGCCAAGGTACCACTAATTACCTTTTTTACACTCCTGCCTCCCCAACAAATGCATAGACAGAAGTAAAGGTACAAATTTAAGTGCTTAGCAGATATTCTCCAAGATTTAGGTGAATTTTTTTCTTATATTTTGAAAATATAGGTGTTTCAAGAGTTCTTTCATTTACCTCATTTATCAAAGGAGCTTGATGTAGGGGAGGGGAGGCCTTTTGTCTGATAAGAAGTGTCTAATTTTTTTTTTTAGGGGCCACAGGGAGCTTTGAAGTCAAAGGGAAAATAGCAAAGCATTTTCTTTTTTGCAATTATGGGCTGAAAAAGAGATGGCATTCATATGTGCATTCAGCAATCATCCTTTCATAACACCACCTAGATAACAATTAGGGTGAAGGGTGAACAGTTCAAGCAGTGTTAGTGAATGAGATTTTATGTTTTGTTTTCTTTTGTTTTTTTGAGATGATCGATCCGTCTCCCACACTGGAGTGCGGTGGTACGATCTTGGCTCACTGCAACCTCTGCCTCCCAGGTTCAAATGATACTCCTACTTCAGCCTCCTGAGTAGCTGGGATAACAGGTGCACACCACCACACCCAGCTAATTTTTGTATTTTTAGTAGAGGTGGAGTTTTGCCATGCTGACCAGGCTGGTCTCGAACTCCTGACCTCAGGCGTTCCACCCACCTCCGCCTCTCAAAGTGCTGGGATTACAGGCGTAAGCCACTGCACCCAGCCGTTAATGAGATTTTAAAATAAGTTATACAGATTGTTGGTAGTCACTTATGTGCTTGGACTTGTCAATAACTGTCATAGTGAAAATGTGGTTTTTAAGAGTAGTAGCTACTTATGGGGATGTAGAAACAATGGCCTCTCTCTTAGACAATTTCATTGTAAACATCATAGTCATCTTTTGCATAGTGATTGACTCCTATCTTTGTGGTTTCATTTATTTCTTTGTGATTGATTCCCCAGTGTCTGCCTGCAGTCCATTGCAACTCTCCCAAACTTTAATCCTGCAGCTTCAACCCACTGCTAGATATTTCCATTGATGATCTGTGGTCTGAAACCTAGCATTCATCATGTGCTGTGTTGTATAATTGTATGTCTGTGTTATTGTATTACTTTCCCAAGTAAAATTTTTGTGTAGGGACTTAACACTCCTTTGAATCCCCTGTACCTATTATACTGCTGTGTACAAAGTAGGAGTTCAAATACATGTGATCGCAATAGTCTTCATGACTAAAGTAGCACTTCGCTTTTTTGGTAACTGCATAAGCCTAGAAATCATCAAGAGTTCAGATACAGTTGCAAGCTCTATAGAACCAAAACACAGCAAAAAGGTGCTGTTTTATACCTTGTAAAAATGAAGCCAGTATGTTTGAAAATTGTCATGTGCTCCTTGTAGAAGAAAAGACTTTACCTTTTTGTTGAATGACTTAAATACATTTATTTAAAATTAAATCCATTCTAACTTTTGGAGGTAATGGATATATTTATTACCTTGGTCATGGTGGTGGTTACATGAGTATATGCACGTGTGCAAAAATATACATAAATATATGTAAAATTATAGCACATATTTTTGCTGTTTCTCTTAAATTGATTTTATTTTCTGTATGTTAGACTTGCTTTTATTTCTCCTTTGTCTACACGTTGTCTTCTATGATGTTTTCTAATTTTTCTCTTATAATACTTCTGGTTCTTAAAGTGTTTTGCTTTATATTAACAGCATATTTAAAATTATTTTATTATTTATTTTTTGAGACCGAGTCTCACTCTGTCGTCCAGGCTGGTATGCAGTGGCACAAACATGTCTCATTGCAGCCTCAACCTCCCATGTTCAAGCGATCCTTCCACCTCTGACTACAGGCATGTGCCACCACACCCAGCTAATTTTTTTTCCTTTTTTTTTTTTTTTTTTTTTTTTTTTAATAGAGATGAGGTCTCGCGATGTTGGACAGGCTGCTCTCAAACTCCTGGGCCCAAGCAATCCTCCTGCCTCAGCCTTGCAAAGTGCTGGAATTACAGACATGATTATTATTATTATTATTATTTTTTAGAGAGACGAGGTCTTGCCACATTGCCTAGGCTGGTCTTGAACTCCTGGGCTCAAGCAGTCCTCCTGCCTCTGCCTCACAAAGTGCTGAGATTACAGGCATGAGCTACTTTGCCCAGCCTTAATTTGTTTTAATTGTCTTGAGGTCACTGATACAGACTTGAGGACAAGGACCAAGATGTATTTGTCTATAAAGACAAATACAGTATGACAGTATGTTTAGCACAAAGCCAGTTAGTGGCACATCATTCAGGTCTCCCCAGATGGAGACCAGTGCTTCTTATTCATTACAGTGTGGAGGCCCTAGTCATATTCTCATTATACATTAAAAACTTTAATGATGATTGACTCTTTGGTTACCATTTTAATAAGTCTTGATTACGAGTCTAAGCTTTTCAAAAACATCTTTCATTGAATAACTATATGCAAAGAATATATATTTATATACTTATGTTGCTGCTTTGTATAAAATAGGCATGGATCAGAATTAATGTCCTGTGATTCTGTATTTGCCATTAGTCTTTTTTTTTTTTTTTTCGCGACGGAGTCTGACTATCTCCCAGGCTGGAGTAGTGCAGTGGCATGATCTCGGCTCACTGCAACTTCCACCTCCCGGGTTCAAGGGATTCTCCTGCCTCAGTGTCCCGAGTAGCTGGGACTACAGGCACATGCCACCATACCCGACTAATCTTTGTATTTTTAGTAGAGACCGGGTTTCACCATGTTGGACAGGCTGGTGTCGAACTCCTGACCTTAGGTCATCCCCCTGCCTCGGCCTCCCAAAGTGCTGGGATTACAGGCATGAGCCAACACACCCAGCTGCCATTAGTCTTATATTAAAGGAACTTTTAAGGAAGCCCTCTTAGCACAGCCCGCAGCATGTCAATCTCATAAAGTAACTTTTAATCGATGTGGAAAATATACTGTAGTATTTAAAATGCAGTCTGAAACAATTTTGCTTTCCCTCCCCACACCCTCCTTATTTTTATAAAGTTACCAGGCAGTGACATTGCCAGTGGGAGTGATGTACTTTCTGATGTCATACCCAGTATTCCAAGTTCACCTTGCCTGCTTCCTAAAAAGAAAAACAAGCACCGGAATTTAGATGAACTCCCTTGGAGTGCAATGACAAATGATGAGCAGGTAAAGATCTTGACATTCTTAATTAAAAGCTTTTATGTGGAGACTAGGTAAAGCTCAGTTTATTGCCTGTTTAAAGCTACTGGGGAAATGTGGGTTGCTTAGTAAATCTGAATTTGAGCTTTAACTGTTTTTCAGGGAACAAATAAAACCTTAAGTGCTTCTGATATGTAAACACATTATAATTGACATAATGAAGGATCAGAAGTTTTAGCAATGATCTTATTTGTTGTAATTTTTTCATCACATAGGTGGAATATATTGAGTATCTGAGTCGGAAAGTGAGTACTGAAATGGGTCTTCGGGAGCAACTTGATATTATTAAGATCATTGATCCTTCTGCTCAAATCTCCCCTACAGACAGTGAGTTTATTATTGAACTTAACTGTCTCACAGATGAAAAACTGAAGCAGGTATGTAAAGAAAATACAGATTATTTACCTATTAAAAATACCACCATCTTATAAAATGTAGACTAAAATAATCATATGTAAATACATAGATAATTAAGGCCAAAAATCACTGCTGTGAAAGGTAATATTAGAAAAAATGGTGGCACATTGATTTAAGAGGTTTTATGTACATCTCACCTGCCAGTACCTTTCTGGGATCAGTGTGAATCTAGAACCTGCTTTTCAGTTGTATAGGATTTGAAATGTAATGTTACCACTTACGAGGTGGTTAGGTTAAGGTATAGATTTATTCTAACTCAGTTTACAGGAGACTAATTGACAAAATACTAATTAATGAGAGCTATTCTTTGGTAAATATCTGAGCTGAGGGATTTGAGTAGTTTTATGCTGTAATAATTGAGCCAGGCTAGGGTGAAACCTAGTGAATTTTCCCTCTGCTGTTCTGAAATCTGCATCTCTGGTATCTTCTTCTTCTCCCCCCACCCCCCCTTTTTTTTTTTGAGACGGAGTCTCACTCTGGAGTGCAGTGGTGATATCTCGGCTCACTGCAACCTCCACTGCCCAGGTTCAAGCGATTCTCCTGCCTCAGCCTCCCAAGTAGCTGGGATTACAGGCACCTGCCACCGTACCCGGCTAATTTTTGTATTTTTAGTAGAGATGGGGTTTCACCATCTTGACCAGGCTGGTCTTGAACTCCTGACCTCGTGATCCACCTGCCTCAGCCTCCCAAAGTGCTGGGATTACAGGTGTGAGCCACTGCACCTGGCCTCTGGTATCTTCTAAATACAATTTTGCTGTTCTTTTCTCTGGTATGTAGTTGAATGAATACTTAATGTTCTTACGTTCTACTTTGGATTTGTTTCTTTGTTTTGCATTTATCATTATTTATGAAAAATTTCTCTCATTTCAGTATTTCTTCCAGCAGACATACTCTAATTTTCTACATTCCAGCAAATTTTTCATTAGTATGATAAATTGATGTCTTGCATTTGAAGACAGGTATCGTTGGCCCCTAGCTAAGATTTAGGAAACACCCTAATCTTATATAAAATCAGCAGCTTACTTAAATTATCTTAAGTGGAGACCTTTAACAACTGCCTAATCTCATCTATTTTATTTTATTGTTAGTTTGTATTTTGAGTGCCGTTTTTTTGTAGTCCTAAATTTCTGAAGGCGAGTAGCCTTCCATTTACTGATTATATTTTATGTGCTTTTAAAATCCAGCTCTATAACATGTTTTCTAGAATTTTGAACACTGTTCATTTTTCTAGTACTTATTTCTAAATTTAGCCTTTCTATTCCAGCTTATATATGCATCTGCAGCACTTTTGACAATCTTTTAGATTAAGTACAATATTATTTTCCCCCCAGCATTTTGAAGGTAGAACATCAAGGTGCAACACTAACCAGTTTGTGGTTGTGCTTCCCAAGGTCAGAAACTATATCAAGGAGCATAGCCCTCGCCAACGGCCTGCAAGAGAGGCCTGGAAGAGAAGCAACTTTAGCTGTGCAAGCACCAGTGGAGTGAGCGGTGCCAGTGCCAGCGCCAGCAGCAGCAGTGCCAGCATGGTCAGTTCTGCAAGCAGCAGTGGGTCCAGTGTTGGAAACTCTGCTTCAAACTCCAGTGCCAACATGAGTCGAGCACACAGTGACAGCAACCTGTCTGCAAGTGCAGCAGAGCGGATTCGGGATTCAAAAGTAAAACGTCTAATCAATACAAAACTTTACCTTTCAATATTAACATTAGTACTCCTTCATATAAATTTCTTGAAGAGTTAAAATGATCCTGCTGTCTAGATGCCTGTGGGTTTTGGTCTTAATTGAACAAGCAGGATGCTCTGCTGTTGAACAAAGCACTCTTGGCTGAGTGCTTTGAAATGCTGTTTTGACCCACAACCATATTGCATTCAATCTTACCTGATTTTTGTGTATGTTTTAAGTAAGATAAATTGGTGGAAATAATGAGTTATTCTCAAGATTGCAATATTGACTGCAACTCACTACTGAGCGAATCTCACTATGTTGCTGATGTTGCTGTCTATTAGCTCCTAAGAATGTTGTGTATGTCTTTTGTGTGTGTTAAATGTTTTCTTAATGTTTTAATCTTAAATGTTTCTTCTTAGCTAATTTAAAAATCTAATACTTTCTCTAATTTCTGTCTACTCTTTTCACAGTTGAGAAAGTTCTGTATAGTATTGTTGGGCACTTAAAAAAAAAAAAA
>NW_016825224.1:10406-12135 GCF_001698545.2 Rhinopithecus bieti | reverse complement strand
TTCTTAATTCTCAGTTGATACAAAGGCTTATAATCATGTGTTTTAAAATTTTGATTTCATTTTCATTCCTTGAAGGTTAAAGAATGGAAACTGGGGATGAAAATTAATACGTTGCAGCTTTGCCAAAGTCCATGGTATGGTTGTAACCTTTTAAAGACTACTAAAGTCGTAATTTGAAATTTTTACTGAAATAAAACATAAGTGTCTATGGTTTTCAATTGGAGTAGTCTTTCTTTCTTTCCCCCTCCCCCTCTTTGGTTATCCTAACCAGCTTAGAGGACCCAAAGAGAGCTTGGGGATAGACACCAGAATACTCTGTGGAGGTGGAACAACTTAACCTCACTGTTTTCCCTTCCAAGTATAGGAAGAGCAAATGGAGAGCATAGTAACTGTATCTAAATTCTCTACCTGCTCTTAGCAAAAGCAAAATGCCACAGAATGATTGCCTACCATCTTTACCTATTCTTCAAGGAAAACAGGCCACTTTTGGAGACCATAGAGCACCATGTATCTGTCAAATACTTGGAAACTATTTACTTAACAGGGATCAGTAAAAGAAAACCCTAAACAAGATCATGATGTAATTTAAGACCAATTCCCCTACTCTCCCAATAATCACAGTCTTATTACTTTCAATTTAACTTGAGTCACTGTTAAACAAGTTTACCAAAGTGCCACAAAGTTGATTTTTAAAGTTTGTAAAGGTTTGAATGTTTATAGAAGTGCATAATGAAATTTTGTGTAAATCCAGATGAACTGTCATTATAGTACTATAAGTTAGAGATAGTAATAAAGTTGGGTTGAAGGAGATTGAAAATATTTCGTTTGATTAAAAGAAAATCATTGAATAACTTGGGCTTGCTCGTGATTGAAGAGGGAGATTTAATAGTCCTCTGTCCCCCCAAAAAAGAAACTAGCAGAAAAGACATAAAAGCTCTTAGGTCTCTGCTCATATGCTGTATGTTTTTTCCATTGTAATGTCTTGTGTAGATAATTCAAAGTTTGAACTATTTCTTTCTTGGAATAAGTAATGATTTATTCAATATGGTATATCTCTGAGTTCAATTTAAAACAATCCAACTCAGTAGTATTTATTTTTAAATTCAAATCCAAACTAACCAATTAATTAATAAAAAGGCAAGACTTACTTGCTGTAGTATTGGTTCTCATCTGTAGAGAACTGACACTGGAGCAAATTTTAAGTCTCCTCTTTGAAAATAAGCCTTGTTAACTGAGGGCGTAATAAATTTCCCACAGATTTATCAAGAAACATTTTATTAGAGATCTTATAGTAGTATCTCAGTTCCTACTACAGCTTTTTAAAGGATGAGACTTGCATTTCACAAAGCAACATATATAATATTTTTCTATAGTTTTGAACCTGAATTAAAGGAAGGTGGTGTATTATAATGTGTAGTGAGGTAAAAGGCTAGTTCATTCTGTCCCAACAAGAAGTTAGAATAAAATAACACTTTCTTTTCATGAGACTTACCTCATTTTTGTTAGGCTATGGATGTTTTGTCCAGTTCATCTGTCCGTTGGATTAATTTGATATCTCTCAAGGTACAGGCAAAAGCACTTCAAGGACAGAGATAATATAGCAAGTTGATTTTCTAGAAATTCTTTGAATTCATTTGTGTAATAGCTGGAAGACACTCCTCTTCTTTCCTTTAACAAATGATCTTTTAGCTCTTCTATTTTCAAGAAAAACACTTTTTTAGAATTTGTC
>NW_016825224.1:2390-8233 GCF_001698545.2 Rhinopithecus bieti | reverse complement strand
CCCGGCTAATTTTTTTTTTTTTTTTAAGTAGAGATGGGGTTTCACCATGTTAGCCAGGATGGTCTCTATCTCCTGACTTCATGACCCTCAGCCTCCCAAAGTTCTGGGATTACAGGCATGAGCCATAGGGCCAGGCCAAGAACTCTTATAATACCATATTGTTTCCTTTGATGTACAGAGTTATTACAAATACCACTCACTGATGCTTACCACTTTATACTTCTGAGTTAGCTCCTTTCATGCTGTATCCCAGAATGTTTACCAACAGAGAAGAACTGCTCTCTTTTCTTTTGCTCACAGTTTGGTTATGTCTTTATAACTTTAATCTGGTGAAAGTACCAGATACCCAAATGTCATTGGCAAAATATTTTTTTCTGGAGAGATCAGATTTCTAGAGAGATTAGCATTCATGGTAAGTGAAAATTATGTCTAATTTTTAAAATCCATGCTATTACTGGGAAGTAGGTATAATTTTGTCGACAAAAAATAGATCTATTTTCCTTATATGTTGATTTAGAATCTTAAGTTAAAATTTTATAAAAGAAATGTCTGAGCAGTTCTATGTATGGAGCAGCAATTCAGCTTTTCAGCAGCAACTTTATCTTTTGCCACTAGAGGGAGATCTGTGGTTGCTTTCTCCTTTGGAGAATAGCTGCTTTGTTTTGTTTTAATTTCTAAGGTTGGAATAGAACTTATTCTCAAAATTCCTTTAGTGTTATTAAGTACTTTCATTTATTAGTCAAAGGTAAGTTAATTAAGCTTGTTTAATGACACCAATCTTATGCTTTTCTGTAATCTTCAATTTTAATAAATGTGAGTTAGATATTAAGTGAAATGTGCGTGTATGTGTTTCTTCTCTTAGGTACTCTAGAGCTCCATATGTGGCTAGTGACTACCATAATGGATAGTACATTTATGTAATGCCCATATGGTAGTCACTAGCCACATATGGCTATTTAAATGAATTAAAGTTAAGTAAAATTTAAAATGTAGTTATTTAGTCTCCTTAGCAATACTTCAAGTATCCAGTAGCTACCATGTGGCTACATGCTATTTACTGTATTGAAAAGCATGAGATGTAGAACATTTCCATCATCACAGAAAGTTCTGTTGGACAGTGCTGCTGTAGAGATTTGCTGGTTTACGTAGTGACCATTATCATTTTATCAGTGAACAGTAATTAGTGGCTAAAAAACTGCTGCCCACAGTTAACTGTTGTAGGTGATTGGTGTGAGAGGGAGATTAAACTGTTTTCTTTTTTTTGAGACAGGGCCTTGCTCTGTCACTCAGGCTTGTGTGCGGTGGTGCGATCATAACCCACAACAGCTTTAACCTCCCAGGCTCAAGCAATCCTCCCACCTCAGCCTCCCAAGTAGCTAGGACCACGGGTACATGTCACCACACTCAGCTAATTTTAAATTTTTTGTAGAGATGAGGTCTCTACAAAAGTGTTTTTTGCCTAGGCTGGTCTTGAACTCCTGGGCTCAAGCAATCCTCCTGCTTTGGCCTCCCAAAGTTCTGGGATTATAGGTGTGAGCCAGTGTACCCAGCCTGTATTTCACTTTCTGCTTCATTAAAGCTACTACCAAATTTGAGAACTTGGTGGTTTAATGGAGAAATTTATCAGTGACCATTTCATTTGACTATGAATAAGATTTAATGTTTGAATAATATGAGAAGTTTGGGCCAGTTTCACAGGTTTTATTGTTGCAGAGTGCTGCCATGCAGCTTTCTCTGTGAGTTAGTCCTTTGATGCAAAAAAAAGCAATTGTAAATGACAGTGCTGGGACACAGAACTGAATACATTTTAGAAGACTCCAGTTGTTTAAAACTATGCTTACAAATAAGTAGCAATGTGAATTTTGGAATCATCCCCTCAAGAGTGTTTTTTCTTTTTTTGTTGGGGAGGGGAGGGTGCAGGGGAGTGTGATGGAGTCTCATTCTGTTGCCCAGGCTGGGGTGCAGTGGTGCAATCTCTGCTCACCACAACCTCCATCTCCTGGGTTCAAGCGATTCTCCTGCCTCAGCCTCCCAAGAGTAGCTGGAACTACAAGCATCCACCACCACACCTGGCTAATTTTGTATTTTAGTAGAGACAGGGTTTCACCATGTTGGCCAGGCTGTTCTTGAGCTCCTGACCTCAGGTGATCCACCCACCTCGGCCTCCCAAAGTGTTGGGATTACAGGAGTGAGCCACCGCACCTGGCCCAAAGTGTTTTTTATTAAATTCGTGTGATGTGAGAGCCTTCATAGTCACTGTTACTTGGGTTAGACAATCCTCTGCCCTCTTACCATCAGTTTGGATCTCATGGTAAGTGGGATGTTTATATTATGGTATCCTTGTTTCTTAGTAATAAGTTGATAAGATACTAGATTTAGGTACAGTGTTGCTTCTCTTTGTAATGAGCAAACATTTTAACATTCTAGTTTATTCCTTTGGTTACCAGGATCCTGTTATATGCTTTTTTATCTTAAAAGTATATATTTAGATTGGATTTATATATTTTCAACTTTGTATTATAAAGAATTTCGGCTGGGCACGATGACTCATGCCTGTAATCCCAGCAATTTGGGAGGCCAAGGTGAGCAGATCACTTGAGGTCAGGAGTTCGAGACCAGTCTGCCAACCAGAGAAACCCTGTCTCTACTACTGAAAATACAAAAAAAAAAAAAAAAAAAAAAAAACCAGACGTGGTGGCGTGCGCTGTAATCCCAGCTGCTCGGGAGGCTGAGGCAGGAGAATTGCTTCAACCTGGGAGGCGGAGGTTGCAGTGAGCCAAGATCATGCCACTGCACTCCAACCTAGGCGACAGGGCAAGACCCTGTCTCCAAAACACACAAAGAATTTCAAGTAGAGAGAACAGTAAGATGAATCCACACATACCCGTATCTACTTCAACTCTTCTCACAGACAATTTTGTGTCTTTTACTCCCACCTACCCACTCACCTTACCTCAGCTCGCAGTGATACTAAAGCAAACCCCAGGTGGCATATTTCATTTTTTAATATGTCAGTATATGATTTTAAAAGGTAAGGACACTTTTATTTTTTTGGAGACAGGGCCTCACTCTGTCACCCAGGCTGGAGTAGAGTGGTACAATCACAGTTCACTGCAGCCTCGACCCAGGCCCAAGCAATCCTCCTTCCTCAGTCACCCAAGGTACTGGGACCTCTGGGACCACTGGTGTGCACAACCATGCCTGGCTAATTGTTTTAATTTTTTTTAGGGATGGAGTCCCTGTGTTGCCCAGGCTGAGCTTGCACTCCTGGGCTCAAGTGATCTTCTTACCTTGGCCTCCCAAAGTGCCAGGATTATGAGCATAAACCACCACACCCGGCCTTCCCATTTTATATATAATTATGATACCATCATCATATCTCTTTATTTATTATTTATTTAATATACCTTGTTTATTTATAAATAAAATAGTTCTGTAATATCAAATATCTGGTCTACTTATTTGAAATCAAAATCATAACCATTTGTGTTCATTTCAAAATCATTCTGCATTTTGCTAGCACCAAGGTAGAATAGTTATTTTACTATTACTTGATAGGTCCTGATAGTGTCTTGAGCACATTTTAATTGAAAGAGAGGTATCTATTATTCTTAGATAACAAATTCCAGTTGTTTTCCTCTCTACTTTGTTATTAAAGCCACAGGATAATTTGAGTATCAGGCAGGAAAGTAACTGTTCAAAATAGCTGAGCCAGGTATTTTCTGTCCCACTTTACTTCTGCGCTTAAGAATTTTCTTCTTTTAGCTGAAATTGGCCCACATGTCACAGATTCAAATACTTAGTATTTATTTTTAAAAAAAAATGTAAGGATCCCATGGGGAATATAAGGAAAAATAGACATTTCTAACCTTTTATTTATTAGAAATTAAATATTTTTTAACATATAACAGAGACTATTGGTTTTTGTTTTGCATTTTAACTTACCAGAGTATACTTTTCAAATAAATTATAGAATTTGAGAACTTGAAAGGACTTTGGAGATCATCTGTCTTGGTTTTCAAACTTGAGCAGTGGATCAGAATCCCCAGGAGGGCTTGTTAAAACACTGATGGTCGAGCTCCACCCCCAGAGATTCTGATTGAATAGGTCTGGGGTGGGGCTTGGGAATTTGCATTTTTAAAACAGGTCCTATGTGATGCTGCTCATCCAGTGAACACACGGAACTATTGATGCAGCTCAGTCCCTTTTTCTCCCTCCCTGCAAATGAGAAAATTTACATTAGGAGGAAAGTTACTTCTTTGCCCAAAACTGGTTAGTGACAGAGCCAAATCTAAATCTAAATCTTGAGGTGACTTACCCCCAATCCAGTGCTTTTACTATTATATGTTTTTTCCCTTCAGAGTAGTTGGCTCCAGAAGCTTTCTTTCGAGTCTCCTCTGCATGTGTGGATTTTCTTGGTGGTAGTAGATCTTTTGTCTTTCTAGGGCGGAAGTTACTAACCTGGAGTCTAGTGATCAAAATTATTGGCAAAATTTGTTTGCTGATATATTTTTCTACGGAGGGTTTTGTATCTTCTATCAAGTTCTCAAGTGAATTTCCTTCCCCCTAATGACTAACACTGTGTTTTTAGGGCAGTTTTGGTGTTTGAAAATAACCAAGGGTCATTTGGAAGCTGCCCGGTGGTTGATGGGAGTGAGAAAGCTGGAAATTTCTGGATTTGGTCAATGAGGTATAATTTTTAAAGTAATTACACTGGTTTTTATGTGTATGTGGCCTTAAAACTGGTGTTGATACATACTAGAGTTCCAGAAATATCTTAGGCAAGACAGCATTATTGGACTAGGTGTATCAGGGTAACATAGAATGGCGTGATATTAATTTGGATATATTAGCTCTGGCTTATTGATTTAAAAGAGTTTTTATTGCTTTATAATCATAAAATGTACTCTAGAGAAATCTTTCACTAATGTTTTAGAAATATCGGGTTAGATTTCACATAATCACTTATCAAATCTGAGATAACAGAGCTAGTTGATAATCTGAAAACTTGAATGAGATATAGGCTTTTTGATTTAATGGTCATTAAATCAGTCTCTTTATTTTGCAGATGAGAAACGTGAGGCCCAGAGAGGTAAAGTGCTTCATCCAGGTCACATGGCTGGTTGATGACAGATTAAGGGCTAGAATCCAAGTCTCTGGAGGTGTATCACACTGCATATGTCATGCTGTTACTTTTCACAGTGGTTTGCACACTTGTACAACTCACACCAAGAAATTGGGAGAAATCACCTTAAGATTTTGGTATAGAACAGTGGTCCCAGTGTGTGGACCATCAAAATCAGCATCACCTGGCAATTTGTAGGAGGTACAAACACTCAGGCCCCAACCTAGACCTACTGAGTAAGACATTCTGGGGGAGGCGCTCAGCAATCTGTGTTTTATTGTTTGTTTTTTGAGACAGGGTCTCACTTTGTCACCCAGGCTGGAGTGCAGTGGGGCGACCACCGCTTACTGCAGCCTCGACCTCTTGGATTCAAACAATCCTCCCCCCTCAGCCTCCCAACTAGCTAGGACTACAGGCATGTGCCACCATGCCCAGCTAATTTTTGTGTTTTCATAGAGACAGAGTTTCCCCATGCTGCCCAGGCTTGTCTGGAACTCCTGAGCTCAAGCGATCTGCCTGCCTCATCCTCCCAAAGTGCTGGGACTACAGGCATGAGCCACCGCACCTGGCCAGCAATCCATGTTTCAACAAGCCTTCCAGAGTATTCTGATGGACATTCAGGTTTGAGAAACACTGGTATAGAGTAGTGTATCTTTGGCTGAACATCAGAATCATCCGGGAACTTTTAGAAGATACTGGTGCCAGGCCAGGCACAGTG
>NW_016825224.1:0-2064 GCF_001698545.2 Rhinopithecus bieti | reverse complement strand
AAAAAAAAAAAAAAAAAAAAAAGGAAAAGAAAAACAAAAAAGAAGATATTGGAAATACTGGTGCCTGGTGTTCTCTGTCCCTCACCCAGACAAATTCAATTAGAATCTCAAAGGTGAGGCCTGGGTATTTATTGTTTTATAGTAAACATTCTATTTTGGAATAATTTTAGATTTAAAGAAAAGTTGTTACAGATAGTACTGAGATGAACTGCGTACCTCTCACCCAGATGTTAATATATTAATGTACTTATAGTACATTTGCCAAAACTTTGAAATTAATGTTAGTACATTACTGTAAACTAGAGACTTTATTAAGATTTCACTAGTTTTTGCATTAATCTCCTCTTTATATCCCAGAATCCAATTCAGGATCCCCTTTGCATTTAATTGTCATGTCTCCTTATCCTCCTGTGGTCTGATGATGGAGTCTTGCTCTGTCGCCCAGGCTGGAGTGCAATGGCGGGATCTCGGCTCACTTCAACCTCCGCCTCCCGGGTTCAAGTGATTCTCTTGCCTCAGCCTCCCAAGTAGCTGAGATTACAGGTGCCCACGACCATGCCCAGCTAACTTTTTTGTGTTTTCAGTAGAGACAGGGTTTCACCATGTTGGCCAAGCCTGTTTCAAACTCCTGACCTCAAGTGATCCGCCCGCCTCAGTCTCCCAAAGTGCTAGGATTACAGGTGTGAGCCACCATGCCCAGCCCTTTCCTTGCTTTTCATGATGTTGACCTATAGGAGAATTGGTCAGATATTTTGTGGAGTATCACCCCTCAATTTGGGTTTGTCTGATGTTCTTCTCATGGTTAGACTGGGATTTGGGGACTTAAGGAAGATTACCATTAAAATGAAGTGCCATTCTCTTCACCTCAAACATACATACTGTCAACATGGCTTAACACTAGTCATGCTAACTTTGATCACCTGGCTAAGATAGTGTTTGCCAGACTTCTTCATTGTAATGTTACTATTTTTCCCTTTCTGTACTCTGTTCTCCAGAAGCAAGTCATTCAGTCCAGCCCACACTCAAAGTGGAGGGGAGGCTCCACCTCCTGAAGAATGGAATATCTACATATATTATTTGGAATTCTTCCATATGAAAGATTTGTTTCTTCTGCTTATTTATTTATTTTATTTTATTTTATTTTGAGACGGAGTCTTGCTCTGTTACCTACCCGAGATGAAGTGCAGTGGCATGATCTTGGCTCACTGCAACCTCTGCCTCCTGGGTTCCAGCTATTCTCCTGCCTCAGCCTCCCAAGTAGCTGGGATTACAGGCATGCACCACCATGACAGGCTAATTTTTGTATTTTTAGTAGAGATAGGGTTTCACCATGTTGGCCAGGCTGGTCTTGAACTCCCGACCTCAGGTAATCCACCCACTTCGGCCTCCCAAAGTGCTGGGATTGCAGGCGTGAGCCACCGTGCCCGGCCCTTATTTATTTATTCAATCATTCATGTCAGGACAGGTTAATGGATGTTTATTTTATACTTTGGGTTGTAACCAAGTACTATCATTTTGTTACTCAAATTTTTCCAGCTTTGGATGTTAGAAATTCTTAAAGCTTGGCTCCAGTGTCCCTTTGACCTGCCCTCATCCTTTTGTATTTTGAGCAGTTCTTTACTTTCTGGCGCTACACGATGCCCCAGCCCTAGAATTAGCCATTTCTCTAAGGAGCTAAGCACCATTTGATTCTTTTATTTTGAGATAGGGTCACACTCTGTCACCCAGACAGGAGTGCAGTGGTATGATCATGGCTCACTGCAGCCTCAATCTGCTGGGCCCAAGCAATTCTCCCACTTCAGCCTCCCTGAGTAGCTGGGACTATAGGCGCAAGCCACCATACCTGGCTAATTTTTCAATTTTTTTTTTAGAGACAGTGCCTCGCTGTATTGGCCAGCCTAGCCTCAAACGCCTGGGCTCAAATGATCCTCTGGCCTCAGCTTCCCAAAATTCTGGGATTACAGACATGAGCCACCATGCTTGACCCTGAGCACCATTTTTTTTTATTCTATTTTATTTATTTATTTTTTTATTTTATTTTTTTATTTTTTATTTTTTTATTTT
>NW_016825223.1:0-705 GCF_001698545.2 Rhinopithecus bieti | reverse complement strand
CATTTCACAGATTTACACGATTCTTTTCATGGAGCATTTTGGTAGCACTGTTTTGGAGAATCTGAGAAGGGCTACTTTGGATCACATTGAAGCCTATGGTAACAAAGGGAATATTCTCAGATAAAAACCAGATAGAATGTTTCTGAGAAACTGCTTTGTGATATGTGTATTCATCTCACAGAGTAGCACAATTCTTTTTTTGGAGCAGGTTGCTGAAACTGTTTTCCTGAAATCTGTAAAGGAATACTCTGGAGCGCATTGAGGAATATGGTGAAAAAGGAAATATCTTTAGGTAAAAACTAGAAAGAAGCGTTTTGAGAAAGAGTTGTGATGTGAGAATTCATCTCACAGAGTTACTCCACACTTTTCATGAAGCAGTTTTGTAGCACTGTTTTTGGGGAACTTGAGAAGGGACATTTTGAATTGCACTGATGCCCATGGTGCCAAAGAAAATAACCTCAGATAAAAACTAGAAAGAAGCTTTCTGAGAAACTGCTTTGTGATGTGTGAATTCATCTCAGAGATTTACACCTTTCTTTTTATGGAGCAGTTTGATAACACTATTTTCGTGGAATCTGCAAAGGGATATTCACGAGCTAATTGAGGACTTTTTTGAAAAGGAAATATACTCAGAAAAAAAAAACTAGGAAGAAGCTTTCTGAGAAACTCCTTTGTGATTTGTGAATTCATCTCACAGTGTTACAT
>NW_016825222.1:0-707 GCF_001698545.2 Rhinopithecus bieti | reverse complement strand
ACCAAGTGGACCTAATAGACATCTACAGAACTCTCCACCTCAGCACCACATCACACTTATTCTAAAATTGACCACATAATTGGAAGTAAAACACTCCTCAGAAAGTGCAAAAGAATTGAAATCATAACAAATAGTCTCTCACATCATGGTGCAATCAAATTAGAACTCACTCATAATCAC
The DNA here is from genome assembly GCF_001698545.2 of Rhinopithecus bieti. Lineage (NCBI taxonomy): Eukaryota > Metazoa > Chordata > Mammalia > Primates > Cercopithecidae > Rhinopithecus > Rhinopithecus bieti. The sequence goes on along the minus strand of NW_016825222.1, from coordinate 527 downwards.
ACAACTACATGGAAACTGAACAACCTATTCCTGACTGACTACTGTGTAAATAACAAAATTAAGGCAGAAATAAATAAGTTCTTTGAAATCAATGAGAACAAAGACACACCATACCAGAATCTCTGGGACACAGCTAATGCACTGTTTAGAGGGAAATTTATAGCACTAAATGCCCACAGGAGAAAGTGGGAAAGATCTAAAATCAACACCCTAATATCACAATTAAAAGAACTAGAGAAGCAACAGCAAACAAATACAAAAGCTAGCAGAAGACAAGAAATAACTAAGATCAGAGCAGAACTGAAGGAGATAGAGACACGAAAAGCCCTTCAAAAACAACAACAACAACAACAACAACAACAACAAAAACTCAATGAATCCAGGAGCTTGTTTTTTGAAAAGATTAGCAAAATAGATAGACTGCTAGCCAGACTAACAAAGAAGAGAGAAGAATCAAATGGACACAATAAAAAATGATAAAGGGGATATCACCACTGATCCCACAAAAAAACAAACTTCTATCAGAG
>NW_016825221.1:0-403 GCF_001698545.2 Rhinopithecus bieti | reverse complement strand
AAGAGAGAGAAATAAAGTGTATTCATTTAGGAAAAGAGGAAGTCAAACTGTCTCTGTTTGCAGATGACATAATCTCAGCCCAAAATCTCCTTAAGCTGATAAGCAACATCAGCAAAGTCTCAGGATACAAAGTCAAAGGACAAAAATCACAAGTATTCCTATACATCAGTAACAGACAAAAAGAGAGCCAAATCACGAGTGAACTCCCAATCACAATTGCTACAAAGAGAATAATATACCTAGGAATCCAACTTACAAGGGATGTGAAGGATCTCTTTAAGGAGAACTACAAACCATTGCTCAAGGAAATAAGAGAGGACACAAAAATGTAAAAACATTCCATACTCATGAATAGAAAGAATCAATACTATTCCCATCAAGCTACCATTGGCTTTCTTCACAG
>NW_016825220.1:0-1496 GCF_001698545.2 Rhinopithecus bieti | reverse complement strand
AAACAATAGAGAACCTAGACCAGGCTCAGTGACTCACGCCTGTAATTCCAGCATTTTGGGAGGCAGATCACTTGGAGTCAGGAGTTTGAGACCAGCCTGGCCAACATGGTGAAACCCCATTTTACTAAAAATACAAAAATTAGCCAGGCGTGGTGGTGCGCACCTGTAATCCCAGCTACTCAGGAGGCAAAGGCGGGAAAATCGCTTGAACCCAGGATGCGGAGGTTGCAGTGAGCTGAAGTCGCGCCACTGCACTCCAGCCTAAGCGACAGAGCAAAACTCCATCTCAAATAATAATGATGATGATAATAATAATAATAATAATAATAATAAATAGAGAACCCATACACTGTTTCTCAACTTGAAAACATTTTATCTTGGCAAAATCATAACATCATAAAAGAATGGACTCCTGAAATGAAATCTATTATTCAACAATCAATGCCTATAACATCAAAGGGCTAAGATGAGCACAAATTTTAGAGAAGATGGTTATGCACCATGCAAATGTGCATATGAGAAAGGGTTCTACAGACAAGTGGGACAGAGGTAGGAAAGAAGGTCATTTGTATGGATGCCTGGTAGTGCTATTTCTTTTTCAGCTCATGACTAAATATATTGCTCTTTACTTAAAACACCTTAATGGTTTCTCATCGCCCACATTATAAAATCCAGTCCCTTACCATAGATCTCAATGACCTGAATGGAATTCATCTCTCCAACTTCATTCCCTAGCATTCTCCAAAATACTCCCTGAATTTTTCTCATACTAGCTTTCTAGTACGTAGTGGTTCTCCAAATAGACCATGGGAAAACTGCAAGGATTTTCATCCAGAGAATAAAAATCTGGTTTATGCTTCCTTTTTTACATGCAGTTTTTCCTAACTGAAACAACCTTCTTTACCTATTCCACCCTCAAAACCAAGGCTAAGAGAGTCTTCTGTGAAGCCATCTCCAACCACTTTCCCAAAAGCTGCTACACTCTTTCCTCTGTGTCAGACAGTATTCCTTTTACATTATTTATCACACTTACTACCCACTTAATTCCCTTTTAAATTGGACAATTCATCATGCCAGAATCTGTGACTTAGTTATCTTTGCATCTCAGGTTCTAGCAGTTTCAGACATGTCATAGAAGTTTGATAAAACTTCAAGTGTTGTATTGATGTTGAATCTTATGTAGACGTAAAACGTACATTTGAAAATCATCTCGACCGGGTGCGGTGACTCATGCCTGTAATCCCAGCACTTTGGGAGGCTGAGGCGGGCAGATCATGAGGTCAGGAGTTCGAGACCAGCCTGACCAACACGGTGAAACCCAGTTTCTACTAAAAATACAAAAATTAGCTGGGCATGGTGGCAGGCCCCTGTAATCCCAGCTACTCAGGAGGCAGAGGCAGGAGAATCGCTTGAACCTAGGATGCAGAGGTTGCAGTGAGCCAAGATCTCACCACGGCACTCCAGCCTGGGTGACAGAGTGAGACATCGTCTCAAAA
>NW_016825219.1:0-3472 GCF_001698545.2 Rhinopithecus bieti | reverse complement strand
CCACCAAGTTTGAGCTTCCTGGCAGCTTTTTTTACCTACTTAAGCCTCAGCAGTGGTGGGTGCCCCTCCTGCAGCCTCACTGCTGCCTTGCTGTTAGATCGCAGACTGCTGTGCTAGCAGTGAGGGAGACTCTGGGTGTGTGGGACCCTCCCAGCCAGGTGTGGGATATAATCTCCTGGTGTGCCGTTTGCTAAGACGCTTGGTAAAGCGCAGTATTGTGGTGGCAGTTACATGATTTTCCAGGTGTTGTGGGTCTCAGTTCCCCTGGCTAGGAAAAGGGATTCCCTTCCTCCTTGCACTTCCCAGGTGAGGTGATGCCTCGCCCTGCTTCAGCTGTCACTGCTTGGGCTGCAGCAGCTGACCAGCACTGATTGTCCAGCACTCCCTAGTGAGATGAATCCAGTACCTCAGTTGAAAATGTAGAAGTCACCCATCTTCTGTGTCACTTGCACTGGGAGCTGGAGACTGGAGCTGTTCCTATTCAGCCATCTTGCTCTGCCAGAAGTTCTTTAATTAGATGCTATTTGTGAATTCTTGCTTTCATTGCAATTGATTTTGGTGTCTTCATTAAATCCTTGCCCTAGGTTATGATATTACCTAGGTTGTCTTCAAGGGTGTTTACAGTTTTGCATTTGACATTTAAGTCTCTAATCCGTCTTGAACTATTATTATTATTATTATTATTATTATTATTATTATTATCATTGTTATTATTATTTGAGATGGAGTGCAGTGCTGCAATCTTGGCTCACTGCAACCTCCACGTCCCAGGTTCAAACAGTTCTCCTCCCCCAGCCTCCCAAGAAGCTGGGACTACAAGTGCATGCCTCCCTGCCCGACTATTGAATTAATCTTTATATATGTTATAAGGAAGGGGTCCAGTTTCAATCATTTGCTTATAATAAGTCAGTTACCCCGGAAACATTTATTGAATAGAGAATCCTTTTCCATTGTTTGCTTTTGTCAGATTTATCAAAGATTAGCTAGCTGTAAATGTGCAGTCTTATTACTGGGTTCTCTATTCTCTTCTATTAGTTTATATATCTGTTCTTTTCCCAGTACTATAGGTTTTGTTTTGTTTTGTTTTATTTTTTACTGTAGCCCTGTAGTATTGTTTGAATTCAGTTAGTGTAATGCCTCCATCTTCATTCATTTTGCTGAGAACCACCTCGGCTATTCAGGCTCTTTCTTGATTCCATATGAATTTTAAAATGATATTTTATAATTCTGTGAAGAATGTCAATGGTGGTTTAATGGGAATAGCATTGAATCTATAAATTACTTAGGGCAATTTTAACTTAAAATAGTAATTTTCTATCCATGAACATAAAATGCTTTTCCATTTCTTTGTCTCATCTCTGATTTTTTAAGAAGTGGTTTTCAGTTCTCTTTGTAGACATCTTGTAGCTTCCTATTTACCTGTATTCTTAGGCATTTTATTCTTCTTGTGGCAATTGTGCATGGGAGTTTATTCCTTATTTGACTCTTGGCTTGACTATTGTTTGTGTATAGAAATACTAGGCTTTTTGGTGAACACTTCCAAGATGGCAAATGGGAACAACTCTTGTCTGCAGCTCCCAACGAGATCAGTGCAGAAGATGGGTGATTTCTGCATTTCCAACTAAGATACCTGATTCATCTCATTGGGACTGGTTGGACAGTGGGTGCATCCCACAGAGGGTGAACTGAAGCAGGGCAGGGCATTGCCTTACCTGGGAAGCACAAGTGGTTGGGGGATTTTCCTTGCCTAGCCAAGGGAAGCTGTGACAGACTGTGCCTCAAGAAACGGTACACTCCTGACCAAATACTGAACTTTTCCCATGGTCTCGGCACCCAGCAGAACAGGAGATACCCTCCTGTGCCTGGCTTGGCAGGTCCCACGCCCATGGAGCCTTGCTCACTGCTAGCACAGCAGTCTAAGATGCGGCAGCTTGACGTAGGGAAGGGCATTGTCCATTGCTGAAGCTTGAGTAGCTCTCAGTGTAAATAAAGCAGCCAGGAAGCATGAACTGGGTGGAGCCCACTGCAGCTTAGTAAGGCCTACTGCCTGTCTAGATTCCACCTCTTGAGGCAGGGCATAGTAGAACAAAAGGGAGTAAACTACTTCTGCACACTTAAACGTTCCTGTCTGACAGCTCTGAAGAGAGCAGTGGCTCTCCCAGCACAGTGTTCAAGCCCCAAGAATGGGCAGACTTCCTCCTCAAGTGAGTCCCTGACCCCCGTGTAGCCTGACTGGGAAACACCTCCCAATAATGGCAGACAGACAGACACCTCAAACAGGTGGGTGCCCCACTGGGATGAAGCTTCCAGAGGAATGATCAGGCAGCAATATTTTCTGTTCTGCAGCCTCTGCTAGTGATACCCAGTCAAACAGGGTCTGGAGTGGACCTCCAGCAAACTCCAGCAGACCTACAGCTGAGGGGTCTGACTGTTAGAAGAAAAACTAACAAACAGAAAGGAATAGCATCAATATTAACAAAAAGAACATCCACACTAAAACCTCATCTGTAGTTCACCAACATCAAACACCAAAGGTAGATAAAACCACAATGATGGAGAGAAAAGCGGAGCAGAAGAGAGCAGAAAAGCTGAAAATTCTGACAAACAGAGTATCTCACCTCCTCCAAAGGATCACAGCTCCTCACCATCAAGGGAACAAAACTGGATGGAGAATGAGTTTGATGAGTTGACAGAAGTAGGCTTCAGGTCAGTAATAACAAACTTCTCTGAGTTAAAGGAGCATGTTCTAACCCATTGCAAAGAAGCTAAAAACCTTGAAAAAAAAGGTTAGAACAATGACTAACTAGAATAAACAGTATAGAAAAGACCTTAAATGACCCGATGGAACTGAAAACCATGGCACAAGAACTTCGTGTTGCATGCACATTTTTCAATAGCTGATTTGATCAACTGGAAGAAAGGATGTCAGTAATTGAAGATCAAATGAATGAAACAAAGGGAGAAGACAAGATTAGAGAAAAAAGGGTGAAAAGAAACAAACAAAGCCTCCAAGAAATATGGGAAGATGTGAAAAAACCAAATATACATTTGAGTGGTGTACTGGAAAGTGACGGGGAGAATGGAACCAAGTTGGAAAACACTCTTCAGGATATTATCCAGGAGAACTTCCCTAACCTAGCAAGGCAGGCTAACATTCAAATTCAGGAAATACAGAGAACACCACAAAGATACTCCTCGAGGAGAGCAACCCCAAGACACATAATTATCAGATTCACCAAGGATGAAATGAAGGAATGATGTTAAGGGCAGCCAGACAGAAAGGTCGGGTTACCCACACAGTAAAGCCCATCAAATGCAGGGGATCTCTCAGCAGAAACCCTACAAGCCAAAAGAGAGTGGGGGCCAATATTCAACATTCTTAAAGAAAAGAATTTTAACCCAGAGTCTCATATCCAACCAAAGTAAGCTTCATAAGTGAAGGAGAAATAAAACCCTTACAGACAAGCAAATG
>NW_016825218.1:10806-31784 GCF_001698545.2 Rhinopithecus bieti | reverse complement strand
AAACTGAGTTGTGAAATAAGCTTTAGTCTCATAGTTGGCCTGATTATTTGCATAAAGTTCAGCAAGAATAATAATTCCTATGTAAATCTTTTACATTGGCTTTGATGGAAGTCTTTTCCATAAGAAATTTCAGATAGAACTTCCTAAAGCTTGTACCATTAAATATTTATGAGTTGGGTGATCCTCTTCTCTTCTGGTCCCAAGGTAAACTTGGATACCTGGGCCTGTCAGAAAGTGTCATTCTTTACCTACCACAGATCTGGAACCTTACACAAGGACTGCGTACATGAGGTATTAGTCCAGTTGCTCCAAGTGGCTATTTTTGGCTCTCCAAGTTGAGCTCAACTTCATACTGAGAAGCATACTTTTTCAGTCAAGTCCTTGGTAAAACAAACAGTTTCTCCAATTGTATCCTGTTGCAAAAGAAAATGAAATATTGTGGCAGTGATGCAAACAGGTATATTGCAGTAAGTTAAGAAATACTCACAATCATTTTTCAAATTCTGTAGAAGCCAGGCAGAGAGAGGCAAACATGTCCCAAATTTTATTCATAAGAGTACACCTTACTCACATATTTAAGTCTGTAAATATCTCAGGATATGTTTCCTTGACTCTGGTAAACAATACAAAGCTCACTAATGTTATAATCAAAAGTCAGAAAGATTACTTCAGATTCCTATTTGTCCAGTCCATTCAGTTAACTCTTATTTTGTCTTATACTCATGAACATCTTAGATCTTCATAAGTTCTGTAGGTTTTTCCCATATTCCAATGTCACAAGTTCCAAAGGTATCAGAAACCTTCATGTGAGAGCACCTATCAAAGTTCTCTAGCTGATTAAAAACATTTTTTGAAAAAAAATTAAAGCAGAACAACAATTGTGTAAGTATAACAAAATGTACAAGGTAGTAAGAGTCAGAAATATGGTTGACAATAAATTTTGGTTAATTCTGCAGTTTCCAATAAGTTGAAATAACAACCTTAATTGTGCTTGAGAGTATATACTTCAGATAAAAATTCCATACAGTTTTNCTTCATAAGTTCTGTAGGTTTTTCCCATATTCCAATGTCACAAGTTCCAAAGGTATCAGAAACCTTCATGTGAGAGCACCTATCAAAGTTCTCTAGCTGATTAAAAACATTTTTTGAAAAAAAATTAAAGCAGAACAACAATTGTGTAAGTATAACAAAATGTACAAGGTAGTAAGAGTCAGAAATATGGTTGACAATAAATTTTGGTTAATTCTGCAGTTTCCAATAAGTTGAAATAACAACCTTAATTGTGCTTGAGAGTATATACTTCAGATAAAAATTCCATACAGTTTTGGAATATGTATTGGTATTATTCACCAAAATATAAACTCAAGAATATTGAACACCATTTTGGCAATTCCTTGTAACTAAACATATCATATAATCATGCTTACCTCTCTTATGGATACTCCAGCGTCCTCTTTAGCATCCAAAATCCCAGAATTAGAAAAGACAAATTTGTAAGTGTTTTATTTTGAGAAAAATGTTACATGTTAGGGCTTTATAACACTTGATCTTACAAAATATAATTCCAGATTACTATAAATTACTTATGAAATCAAAATGATGACTTGGCAGTGTAAAAAGCAAAAGCATTTTGTAACTTTTTTGGATGAAATTTTGCTCTTGTCACCCAGGCTGGAGTGCAATGGCACAATCTCAGCTCACCGCAACCTCTGCTCCCGGATTCAAGTGATTCTCCTGCCTCAGCCTCCCAAGAAGTTCGGACTACAGGCGTGCACCACCATGTCCGACTAATTTTTGTATTTTTAGTAGAGACAGGGTTTCACCATGCTGGTCAGGCTGGTCTTGAACTCCTGACATCGTGATCCACCCATCTTGGCTTCCCAAAGTGCTGGGATTATAGGTGTGAGCCACTGTGCTTGCCCTCATTTTATAATTCTTTACAAATTTTGCTAAAGAGCATATTAGTGCCTTACAACTACATTGTTGCACTTTTATGTCAATGCTTTTTACAAAACAAGTATGTACCTATATGAATTTAATTAATGTTCACACACACAATTTCTTTTTCAAGATTTATTTTTACAATCCTTCCACAATTTGTTTGACCTTTTATCTTTATGTTATCTAATTCAAAACAATTGTTTGAGCATAGGCAAGAATTTATATTTCCATGCCTTCTTTTAATATTTTACTAAAAACACATTTTACTGTTCTTACACACCTCTTTTGTAAATCCACTTCCAGTGGTTTTAATTACACATAAGAGAGTCAGAGTTAGTCTCAGGCTTTACCACTGAATATGCCACAGATTCATTTGTCTTCTTCTTTATATCAGAAAACATGAATATTATCATAATAAATCCCCTAACTTCTACTACTTTCCTGGGAGCACTATACACTACATATTCTCTAAAACTCTATACCATAGATTTTATTACCAAGACCTCTCTTTTAAGCACCTTTTTCATGAATTAAAACAGCATATCCTGATTCCACTATGACCAACTCATGTATCTTCCATGAAAATACTTCCACTTACACTAGCATTCTGCATATTGTATAAATCAATGTCTGTCCTAATTCCCAGCATTCCTCCCCAAACATAGGAAATATGTCTCACAAAAGGATTACTTTGATAGAGTAAACAATAGAGGTTAAAACCCTATTATTTCTTGCACTACAGAAATTGGACCTATCCATGAAAACCCAAAATTCTCCATGCTATCTATTACTCTGCTTCCTAAGGTAAGGTCAGCTAAAGAAGCTACCAGGCTCATACCCTGAAAATGTTGGTTATACCACTTGTGTACTAATTAATCCATTAGCTCAACTTATTATCTCCCTTAATATTTTCAGAGGAATTCTTACCACAATGCTGCCTCACACAGATTTCTCTTCTGAACAGGGCTAGAAAGAATTATACCAGCTCTCATGTCTATCTTCATTTTAAAAAAATTAATTCCCTTCTTTTAAGAAAGCACCCAAATTTTTTTTTTTTTTTGCACAAGCAAACACATCTATAATTCTTATGAGAAGTATCTTTTCCAATAACCTGTCCAATGGGCAATGGACAATAATAAACACTACTAACGAATTTTCATCCTTAGTAATAATAATGGCCCAAATAATAAAACTAGGAATAACCTCATTTCACTTCTGAGCCCTAGAGGTAAGCCAAGAAACCTATCTAATATCTGGCATACTTCTCACATGACAAAAGCTAGCTGGTATCCTGATTATGTTTCAAACTTTCCATCAATAAACACAAACTTTATTCTATCATAATCCTGTCCATTATAGTGGGTGGTTCTGGAGGACTTAATCAAATCCAACAGTGTAAAATTCTAGCTTACACCTCAATTACTCTAATAGGTTGAATAATAGCAGTACTAATTTATAACCCAAACATTACCATTCTAAACCTGATTATTTACTTTATTTTAACAAGTACCGCATTTCTAATGCTCAACCTGAATATAAATACCAATTGATTCCATAGGGAGATATGCCAAATATCCTTGTCTTTGAGGGTAACACCATTAACTGTGAGCTGGGTGTGTATGTTATGCAAAGGCTTTGTACAGCATATATGAATGCTGCAAACATCTTAAAGCTTAAATGCTCATATGAATTCACGATGTTACACATTGCCCTAAACCCAGCTATCATGATCAAAATATCTTCTGTAGGCTGGGTTCAGGAATGAGATCCAATATTATGCCTGTTAGCTGGATCCAGAAATGAGTCACCATCCCACCTGTGGCCAGATCTACATATGAAGGTCACAAATACAGCTCCGTACTATATTCACTTGTTAGACTCAGGACCTTAACAGTGGGCTTTGAACATGTAAGATGATGGTAACATTTGCTTTCACCTGGGTGTGTAATAGAGAGTCCTAATCTGAACTTTCGTGGTCCCTGTCATGAAACTCTCTGCACCACCGAAGGAGTTTTTACATTATGAGTTAGCGTTGTAAAGTTCAGTGAGCTTGGTACACATATGCAAACAAGGATAGGACCTTACCTATGGCCCTAAGATGAGTAATAAAAATCAAAATGTCTCCTATTGGGGAATCCCAATATAAGTTTGACTATCACGCCTGTGAACTGAAGTACGTTATATGTGATAGTCCCATTTGTGGGCTAAAATGTGGGCAGGAGGGTAACATCACCTAGGCGATGTGTCAAGCAACATGTCAAAATACCCTCACTAGGCAGAGTATAGAAATTAGACTCACTTACCTGGGTTCTGGACTCACAAGTATGACACATTTCCACATATGGAAAATCCCCAGCGAACTAATGAGAGACAAAACACCTACATAATCAGCCCAGGATATGTCAAAATACCTTCTGTGGCTCTGGCACAGGTATGAGAGTTACATTATCATGAAGCTGCACCCAGCAATATGCAATAATTCACACTATATGCAGGACTCAGGCAAAAGACGAACATTGTCTGGTTGCTGGACCCTGCAATAGGTCAAAATTTTTCTTAGTGCGCATGGTTGAGAAAAATAAGGAGGTCAAAAATCCTGAGTGCTGGGCTCAGCAATACTTACAATCCTCCATTGTAAAGACCAGGCATAACAAGAGTTACTTCATTTAGGTCATGGGCTCAGAATTATGTCTGAATGTCCCCAATACACAGTTTGGAAATCACAACACCTGGCTGCTGGATTCACCAATTTGTAAAAATTCCCTCTCACACCAGAGACCAGGACAAAGAGGAGAGTCATGTCACTGATGTTTTGCACTCAGTGGAATGGCACAATTTCTTCAGTGGGCAGGATCCAGGCAAAAGAAGAGAGTCACGTTACCTAGATTCTATATTTAGTGATACGTCACAGTGTCCCCTGCAGGCAGGGCACTTGCAGGAGAGACATACCACCTAGCCAAAAAACTTGGAGATAAATGAAAATTTCCGCTGTTTGTAGGGCACAGGCAGAAGAGTCACATTATCGTGATTCTAACCCAGTGATACATAACTATGCCCTTATGAAAATGAATTTAAACCAAAAAGTCTCAACACCAGGGTACTAGGCCAAGGGAAATGACACAATCTCCTTATCTTTAAGGGTGACACCATTAATTGTTAGCTAGCTGTGTATGTGAGAGTAAGAATGTTATGTGTATGCTGGCCATTGTATGACACTCTCTAAAAAATCTGAGTACTTTATGCAACATGCATGAGATTTGCAAACTTCTCTGAGCCCCACAAGCTTATATGGACTCGCAATCTTACATATTGCCACAAACTCAGGTGTGACAGTCAACACCTCTCCTAGGGGCTATCTTCAAGTATGAGACCATTATTATGCCTGTAAGCTGGGTCCAGAAATTAGTCACCATCCCATCTGTGATGAGGTTCACTTATGAAAGTCATAATTTCAACTTGTTGCTGTATTCACTGGTTAGACTCAGGATCTCCATAATGGGCTTTTTAATTGTAGGATGGTAATAACTTTTACTTTCAAATGAATGTGTAGTCAAGAACCACAATCTTAACTTTTTGCTGGGCCCTGTTATGAAACTCTCTGTATCAACCGAGAAGGATTTGTAATATGATTTCGTGTTGTAAACTTCTGTGAACTTTGTATGAATATGCAACCCAGAACCTTACCTATTGACCTAAACCTAGTGGTGAGAAGGAAAACATCTCCTATTGGCTGAATCTCAATATAAGATTGATCATCACAACTTTGAACTGAAGTAAGTTATATGTCATAGTCCCATTTGTGTGCAAAAAGTAGTCAGAATGTTAACATCACTTAGGTGCTGTGCCAAGCAATATGTCACAATGCACTCCCTAGGCAGGGTGTAAGACAGACAGTGACACTAATGGGGACTAGAGGAAGCTATAAGATATAACCACAAGTGCAAGAAACCCAGCAAAGTGATGAGAGCCAAAACATGTACAGAATGGCCCAAGGATATTTCCAAATTCCTTTTATGACTCTGGCACAGACAGGAGAGTCACATCATTAGGGTACTGGACTGAGCAATATACTATAATTTCCTCTTTATGCATGACCTGGGGAAAAGAGTGACATCATCTGGTGCTGGGCCCTGAAATACGGCAAAAGTCCTTTTTAGCGGTGTTGTTCAGCAACAAAATGAGAGTCACATAACCTAAGCGCTGGGCTCATCAGTATGACACAATCTTCCCATTGTAAAGGCCAACACAAAAGTGTCGCATCACTTGGGACATGAGTTTGAAGATATAGCCCAATGTCACCATTAGGCAGGGCTCAGGCAGAAAAAGAGTCATATTACCTATTTGTTTCTTTAGGTATATGTCAAAATTTAATATGTGGGAAGAAACCAGGCTGATGAGCCACAACACCTGATCCTGGGACTTGAGATATTAACAAGTCCTCCTTTTAAAGGAAACCAGGTAAGAGAGTTGCATCACATAGATGCTGGTTCCAATCTTATGTCACAACGCTCCATGTGGGCACGGGTAAGCAGGAAATCATATCACCTAGGTGATAGGTCCAGAGGTATGTCTCAAAGCCTTCTTAACGCATGGCACTGGCAAAAGAGTACCATCACCTTTGTGCCTATTGGAAAAAGCAATATGTCACTATTCAAGAAGACAAATGGCAAGCAGAGCAGTCATATCACCTCCATGATAGGTCTGTGATGTGTCAAAATGTCCTCTTTTGGGCATAGCTTTGATGAAAGAGTATCATCACCTGTGTGCCTGGCCAAGAAATATGTCACTATTTTGCCCTGTGTGCAGAGCCCATTCCAGAGAGGAGAGTTACGTCTTCTAAGTTATGGACACAGTGATATGTCACAATGATGTCTGGGGGAAGGTGGAGGCAGGAATGTAACATAATCTCGGTTCTGGATAAAGCAATGTCACAATAATTACTGAGAGCAAGGTCCAGGCAGAAGAGTCATATCACTTTACGACTGGCCCAAGTAGATATCAAGATCCCATGCGTAGGCTGGAATCAGTCTAAAGAGGAAAGTTACACAGGTGCTTGGCAAAGATTTATATCACAGTCAGTGGAATAAAATTCTAGAGATTAGATTTACAATACCATACACATCCTTTTTTATGTAGGACAATTGCCTTCATATGTCTGTGACAGTGGAAGTCCTTACTGTCAGCTGGGTGTGCACATGAGACTTACTGTTTCCTCTGTGTATTATGCCCTGTTATGACACTCTCTATACAACAAAAGGGTGTTATAAAATATATGTGAGTGTTGTAATGTTCTGTGACCTCTTCACCAGAAGGAGACCCTGGACATCATTCATGTACCTAAACCTGTTATAAGAGTCAAAATTTCTCCCTTTGGCTGGGTTCACATATGAGAGTCATTGTCATGCCTGTCAGTTGTGCCTGGGTATATGTCACCACCCCCTCTGCATTTAGTAAAAAGGCAGGACAGCCACATCACCTAAATCCTAAGCCAGGAATATTCTAATATTCTCTTTGTATACAGGGCCATAACAGAAAATTAACAAAACTTGGGTATTCAGCCCAGCTTGATGACATAATGTCCCCTATAGAGATTTTCCAGGCAGGAGAGGAGAGCATATCACCTAAATGATGGGTCTAAAGATGTCACAATGTCTCCTGTTGAAAGGTGTCAGGCAAGAGAGTCATGTCATTTGAATGCGATGCTTAGAAATGCTACACTCGTCACTGGAAGCAGGGTTCAGACAGGAGAGGAGAGTCACGTAACCTAGACGAAGGGTCCAGAAATATGTTATGATCCCTGCTGAGGACACTGCTAAAGACAGGAGTCAAATCACCAAGGTTCTTGGCCCAGGGATATGTCAAAATGTTACCTTCGGGCTATAAATAGGCGGGATTACTAAATCACTCAGGAGCTGTATATCGGTGTATTTCTTTCTTTTTTTTTTTTTTTTTTTTTTTTTTTTTTTTTTTTTTGAGACGGAGTCTTGCTCTGTGGCCCGGGCTGGAGTGCAGTGGCCTGATCTCAGCTCACTGCAAACTCCGCCTCCCGGGTTTACGCCATTCTCTTGCCTCAGCCTCCGGAGTAGCTGGGACTACAGGCGCCCGCCACCTCGCCCGGCTAGTTTTTTGTATTTTTAGTAGAGACGGGGTTTCACCCTGTTAGCCAGGATGGTCTCGGTCTCCTGACCTCGTGATCCGCCCGTCTCGGCCTCCCAAAGTGCTGGGATTACAGGCTTGAGCCACTGCGCCCGGCACATCGGTGTATTTCTAAATAACACTTGTGGAAATGATCAGTGATGAGAGCTACCTGGCTCCAGGTAAAAGAGTTGATATGAGGCCATTGATCTGTTTTCTGGTATATGGCACAATATCACCTGTGGGCAGGGAGAAGAAAGGAAAGTCATATCAGCTGAATGAGTTCTGGTCAAGTGAAATGTCAAAATACTCCAAGTGGGCAGGACTCTGGAGGAAGGGTCACATCATCTGGATGCTGTTTTCAGTGATATATCTAAATTCCCTCTTTGGGCAGGACTTGGTCAGGACTTAGGCAGCAGAGGAGACAAACTTCACCTAGGCACTTGGCCTGTATATATTTCACAATGGTGCTATGTGCAGGACCAAGGAGAGTGACCTCAACTTGATGCTGGGTTTAGCAACATGCCACAATGTCTCTTGTGGTCAGGGCCCAGGCAAGACAGAAGAAACATCACCAAGTGCTGAGCCAAGTGATATGTTACACAATGTTCTATGGGCAGAAACCCCTGATTCAAAAAACAAAAAACAAAACAAAAAAAAGAGTCACATCACCTGAGTGCAGTACAAAGTTATATATCACAAAGTACTACAAATGCAGGGCAAAGGCAGTAGAAGAAAGTCACATCACTTACATGATAGACCTAGATAAAAGCCAAAATGTTCTTTGTAGGCAGGGTTCAGACCAAGATTTTATATCAGCTGGGTGCTGGTCCCAGTGATATGCAAAAGTGCCCTTTGTCACATTGCCAAAGAAGGTGTTATACATTGTTTAGTTACATGGGGCATGTGTGTCACAATTTCAACTGTGCTCTGGGCCTAGAAAGAAAAGCCAAGACACTAAAATGATGGGAAAAGTTATACTTCTCATATGCACACTGGAAAATGTTCAGGAATATGTTTCCTAGTCCCACACAGGTCCTAGCTTTGAACATGAGAGTCAATACCTTCCATGAATTGGGTCAAAATACAGAAGTCATAATCTCAACAATGGGCAAGGTCCGTGTATAAGAGCCCCAATCCCACCTGAAGATTGTTTTCTAGTAGGAGAGTCAAAGCACCACAGGTCTGCTGAATCATAGTTCAAATGTCAGCAAACCATCTATAAATCAGATTCATGTATGAAAGTAACAATTTCAAGCTTCAATTGCTTACGAGTGTGAGATTTAGGACCTCACTTGTGGGCTTTGTTCATGTGTCAGAATGACAATTGTGTGAACTGGGTGTACATCTAAGAGTTGCAATAGCACCTGGTTTCTAGTCTCTGTTATGACATTCTTTGTACTACTCAAACTTTATGTGATATGCATGAGTAGCATACTTTTCTATCAATTCTCACAGATGGGAGACTTAATATTTTACCCATGGCCATAAGACTAGCTAGGAGAGTCAGAGTATATTCCCTGGCTGCATCTAATCATGAGAGTTATTATTCATATGAGCTGAATCCAGGTATATGTCACAATTTTACATTTGGTTAGAGAGAATACAGAAGAGCCACATCATCTGGATGCTGAGTCAGGGATACATTGTAATCTCCTTTGTAGGCAGGACCCAGTCAGAAGAGTCATATCACCTGGGTACAGTCTCAAATAATATGTCATCATGCCCACTTTATAAAAGGTTGAAAAAATAGTGGATAGTCACATTCCTTAGGTACTGGGCTCAGCAATATGTTATAATCCTCTCCCTTGGCAGAGTCCAGGACAAAGAGAATAGTCACATCCCCTAGGTTTTGCATTCATTGGTATGTCCCAATTTCTTCAGTGGGCAGGATCCAGGCAGGAATGGAGTACCCTGATAGTACCAGTACCTTGATAGTACATCTAGTGGTATGTCACAGAATTCCCTCTGGGCAGTGCACTGGCAGGAGAGACACAACACCTAGTTAATAAGCCCAGAAATATGTATAATATCCCATTTAGGCTGGGTCAAAACAAAAGAGTCACATTATTGTTAATCTGATACAACAATATGTCACAATGCACCCATGGGAATGAATGTAAACCAAGTAGTCTCAACACTGGGGTAGCAGGCCTAGTGATACGACACAATATTCTTATCTTTTAAGGTGACACTTTTAACTGTTAGCTTTTTGTGTATCTAAGAGACAATCTCATGTGTGTTCTGGGTCATGGTACTCTACAACATCCGAAGGGTTTATGCAAATTGAATGAGTCCACTCTGAGGCCTGCGTGTTCATATTCACTCACTATCTTACATGTTTACCTAAACCCAGTTATGTAGTCAACATCTCTCTTATGGCCTGGGTTAAGACACGATACCCATTATTATGTCTATAATCTGCATTCCAAAATGAGTCACCTTCTCACCTGTACCAAGGTCCGCATATGAAAGTCACGATTCCATAGTTGTACTTTATTACTTGTTAGACTCAGGACTTCAAAATCAGCTTTATGAATGTGGAAAGGTGACAACTTTTGCTCTTGCATGCCTGTGTAATCAAGGCGCACCATCTTAACATTTTCCTGATATAAAACTCTTTGTACCACGCAAGGAGTTTATGGAGTAAGAGTTAATGTTGTAAACTTCTGTGAGCATTGTATAAATATGCCACTCATTACCTCAACAACTGTTAACCCAAATGTAGTGATGAGAGGCAAAATATCTTCGATTGGTGGAATTCCAATTTAAGTATGATCATCATATCTCTGAACTGAAGCAATGTAAATTTTATAATTCCATCTGTAGAAAAAAAAAAAGTGGTAGGAAGGTAGCACAATTTAGGTGCTATGCCAAGTAATGTGTCACAATGCCCTCCGTAGGCTGGGTCTAGAAATGAGGGTTACATTAACTGAATGCTGGACCCAGAATTATGACACAATCCCAAATGTTGGAAAAAAGTTGATGAAAGCAAAACCAATGATAGAATGGGCCCAAGATATGTATGTAAAAATGCTTTCTGTTGTTCTGGCACAAGAAGGACAGTTATATCATCAGGGTGGGTGGCCCAGCAGTATGGCATAATTCTCTTATTATGCAAAACCCTCACAAAAGAGAAACAACATCTGTGTATAAGCTGTGCAATATAACAAACTTCATTTTCATGGGCATGGTTAGCGAGAAAAAGTAATCATACTACCTAGAAGAGTCATTTCACTATGTGCTTCCCTAGGTATATAACACAATCTAAAATATGAGGTGAAAGCAAGCAGAAGAGCCATATCATGTGAGATTAGGTCCTGAGATTTGTCACAAGGCTCCCTTAGTACAGTACTTGGAAGAGAATTACAACCAATAGGTGCATGTTCTACCCTTATGTCACAAAGCTCCATGTGGGCAGGGCTTGAGCAGGGAGTCATATCACCTAAGTGATAGGGCAAGAGGTGTGTTACAATGTAGTCCTTGAGGCATGGCTCTGGGGAAATATTGCCATCACCTGTGTGCCTAGCCTGGCAATATGTCATTATTCAGGTAAGTAGAACTCATGCAGGAGAATATCACTTAGGTTACAGACCCAGAAATTTGCCACAATACCCTCTTTAGGACATGGCCCTAGCAAAAGAGTACCATCAACTGTGTTTCTGGCTCAGCCGTATGTCACTATCTCTTGCTGTGTGCAGGGCCTATTCTAATGAGGAGAGTTACATTACCTAAATGGTCGACATGGTGATATGTCACAATTATTTCTGTGGACATCGCTCAGACAAAAATGTAACATGTCCTGTGTGCTGAATCTAGTGATATGTCATGATTCTTACTGAGAGCCGATTTTACACAGGAGATTCACATCACTTAGAGGTTGGCCCAGGTAGATATCACAGTAATTTGTGTGGGCTAAAACAAATCTAGAGAGTCAAATCACACAGGTATTCAGCAAAGAACTGTATCACAATCAGATTGGCAGAAAATTCCCCAGATGAGATAAATATCACACATGTCCTATTTTCATGAGTGAGAGTTGGCTTCATATATGTGAGATTGTGAAAGCCCTTACTGTCAGCCAGGTATGCATATGAGACTCTCAACTTCATCTTTCTGCTGGGTTATGTTATGATACTCTCCGTACAAGCCAAGGGCTTTATCAAATGTCTGAGACTTTTATAATCTTCTGTGGCCTTTTTTTTTTTTTTTTTTTTTTACCAGAACGAGATTTAATCACTCATGTTTGTAAAGCAAGTTATGAGTGTCAAAATTACTCCTATTTGTGGGGTCTAATATTAGAGTCATTATCTTGCCTGTGAGCTGTGCCTAAGTATATGTCACAATTTACTCTGTGGTAATGATAGAGGCATGACAGTCAAATCATCTAAATCCTGAGACAGAAATTTTCCAATATTCTCTTTGCAGACCAGTTTTTGTCAGGAAATTTGCATGACTGTGGGTACACCCAGATATATGGCACAATGTCCCTTTTGGGCAATGTCCAGGAAGAAGAGCAGAGTCATATCACCTAAATGGCAGTCCCATAGATATGTCACATTGTGTCCTGTTGAATGGGCCAGACCAATGACTCTAGGTGAAAGGACTAAGCAAGAGTCATTTCATTTAGATGCAGAGCTTAGAAATGCTGCTATCCCCAGTGAAAGGAGGCTACAGGCAGGAGAGGAGTGTCAAGTAACCTAGATGATTGGTCCAGAGATGTTACAATCCTTCCTGAGGATATTCTTAAGAAAGGAGAATCAAATCATCGAGGTGCTCACCTGAAGTATATGTCCCCATCTCTTTGAGGGCTACACCTAGGCAGGATTATTAAATCACGCAGGAGCTGGGCAAAGGTATATGTCTCATTTACACTTGTGGAAAGGTTTAAGAAGAAGAATAACCATCATGCACATATCCTCACTTCAGGCACACTACTTTTTATTAGGTCTTTGTTATGTTCACAGGCATATATGACACAACATCACCTGTGGCCAGAGAGAATTCAAGAAAATCACATCACCTATGTGAGTATGGGTCCAGTGAGACATCACAATCCACCTCCCGAGCATGTTCCTTCCAGAAGGGTCACATCACCTGGATGCTTATTTCAGTGACATATCAAAATAACCTCTTTGGGCAGGATTTTGGCAAGAGAGGAGATTCACTTCACATAGGCAATTGGCCTAGATATGTGTCACAATGGTCATTATGCACAGTACCAATGCTAGAGAGTATCCTAAACTTTGTGCTGGACCAGCAATATGTCACAATTCCTATGTGGTCAGTTCTCAAGCAAAAGCAAAGGAACATTACCTAGGTGCTGAGTGAAATGGTATGTTACAATGCTTCCATTAACAGAATGTAAAAAGAAGCACATAAAGAGAAGACACATAATCACCCAATTATGTGTCACAATGCCCTGTAAGTGCTGGGCCCTGGCAGTTGAAGGGAGGCATATCACTTGCATGATAAACTTAGATGTAAGGCATAATTCTCTTTGTAGGCATGTTTCAGACAGATAATTCACATCACCTGGGTGATGATGGTCTCAGTGATATATAAGTGTGCCCCTTTTAGGCAGAGCAAAGGAATATGTTATATATTGCTCAGGTGCTTGTTCCACAAATGTACAATTATATCTGTGGTCTAGGCCTAGAAAAGAGCATCAAATTATTCATGTGCTGGGCAAAGTTACCTGACACAACGATACTCACATCCCATACAAGTCCTGGATTCGTGTATGTGAGTCAACTCTTTCTATGAGTTCGGTCAAGTAGAACAGTCACAATCTCAACAATGCACAAGATTCATGTATAATATTCCCAATCCCACTTGATGATTGTGTTTCTGTAGGGGAGTCACATGCCACAGGCATGCTAAATCATAGCTAATGTTACCGAACCACCTGTAAATCAGATGCATTTATGAGAGTAATTATTTCAACCTTTAACTGCTTTTATGTGTGAGGTTTAGTACCTCATTCCTAAGCCCTTTTCAGGTGTAGAATGACAATTGTGTCAACTAGATATGCATAAAATAATCACATTCTCACCTCATTGCTGGTCTCTGTTATGACACTCTTTGTATCATTAAGGCTTTACATGATATAGCTAAGTGTTATAATCCTTGGTGAACTTTATACAACAACCAAAAAAAAAAAAACTCATAAGATTTACGCATGGCCATGAGACTTCCTATGAGAGCAAAAATATCTCTACTGACTTGTCCAGATATTAGAATGATTATTGTGTATAACCCATGTGTATGTCACAATTTCACCTGTGAGCAGGAACAAGGCAAGAAAGTCACATCACCTGGATGCTGACCCAGTGATACACTATAATCTCATTTGTAGGTTGGGCCTAATCAAAAGAGTCACATTACCTAAGTACAGCTTAAATAGTATGTCACCAAGGCCAACAGACAGGAAAGAAGGAAAAGAGGGGTCACTCCACCTACATGCTGGGCACTGCAGTATGCTACAATACCCTCTCCTGGCAAAGTTTAGAATATGAAGGAGAGTCATATCACCAAGGTTTTGCAATCAGCTGTATGTCACAATTTCTTCAGTGAACAGGACCTAGGCAGGAGAGGAGAGTCATATTACATAGCTGTTAAGTCAAATAATATCTCAAAATGTTCTCTGAGGGCAGGGCACAGAAAGGAGATAAGAATCACCTAGCTTATAGGCCTAGGAATATGTGATAATATCTCTTGTTGTCAGGGTTCAGGTAGAAGAGTCACATTATTATTATTCTAACCTAGCAATATGTCACAATGCACCCATGGGAAGGAATTTTAGCCAAAAAGCCGCAATACCTGGGTAATAGGCCAACATCTCCTAAATGAGGCAGCCACATGCACAAAATCCTCACACAACAACCCCGACCCCTCACCCTAAAAAATTATCCAACTCTCTATGATATTATAATCAATCATTATCAACACCCCATTGTACTCAACTATTCATTGAACCAATGTCAACTCTATTAGTAATCCTAATACAAAGTCTCTGAAATGTCAATACTTGACCTTCATGTTTTGGGATATTCTTCAATAGCCATCCCCTTAGTATAACCAAAACCATCATACTACCCAAAGAAATCAAAAGACTATTAAAGCCCCACCAAAATTCAATATGATACCACAACCTACAGCACCACTAAAATTAGCCGTAGGCCTCCATACATAGAAGAAAGTTTTGAAGAAAAACCTACAAAACCTATAAGCAAAAGAATACTTAATAAAATTAAAACATACACTTTTATTCCCACATGGACTGTAATCAGGACTAATTATATGTAAAACCATTATTGTAGTTCAACTATAAAAACACTCATGATTAATACCTGCAAAATGCACCTGCTAATAAAAATTAACTAGCCATTCATTGATCTTCCTACATCATCTAACATTTCTATATCATGAAACTTCAGCTTATTTCTTGGTGCTTGCCTAATTTTCCAGATTATCACAGGATTATTGTTGGCCATGCACCATACATCAGACAGCTCAACTGATTTTTCTTCAGTTGCTCATATCAGCTGGGATGTAACTTATGGCTGAATGTTACGCGACTTCATAAAAACGGAGCTTCAATATTTTTCATTTGTCATTTCTTACTTGTTGACCTAGGCTTACACTAGGGATCATTTCTATTCCTAGAAACCCTGAAATATTGGTATTATCTTTCTATTCACAACTATAGCAGCAGCATTCATATGCTACATGCTCCCATGAGGCCAAATATCATTCTGAGGCACTATGATAATTACAAATTTACTATCAGCTATCCCATATATTGGAACTGACCTTGTACAATGAATCTGAGGTGGATTCTCAGTTGACAAAGCCACCCTCACACAACTTTTCCCTTCCATTTCATCTTACCCTTCATCATTACAGCTCTAGCAACTGTTCACCTTTATTTTAGCATGAAACAAGATCTAACAACCAACCCTTCAGGGGTTTCATCTGACCCTGACAAAATAATTTTTCACCCCTACTATACAACTAAGGATATTCTAGGTATACTTTTTCTTCTCTTCCTCCTAATAACTCTAGTACTATTTTCACTATACCTCCTGAGCAACTCAGATTATTACACTTTAGACAACCCCCTTTATAGCCCAACCTACATTAAGCCAGAGTGGTATATTTTGTTTGCATATGCAATGTTATGATCTATCCTTAACAGACTAGGAAGCGTACTGGCCCTCATATCCTCCATTCTCATTTTAGCACTTATTCCAAAACTTCACGTGTCAAAACAACAAAGCACAATATTCTGGACATTATGTCAATGACTATTCTGAATCCTAGTGGTTGACCTGCTTATGCTCATGAATCAGAGAGCAGCCAGTCAAATAGCGTTTCATTGCCACTGGACAGACTGCACCCATCATGTACTTCTCTACTGTCCTCACACTTATACTACTCACTACCCTAATTGAAAATAAATTACTTAAATGAAAATGCTCTTGTAGTAAAATTCAATATCCTGGTCTTGTAAAGCAGAAATGGAGAATCCCCTCCCAAGGACAACTCAAGGAAAAAATATTCCCACTTCATGGTCAACACGCAAAGCTGAAATTGTAATTAAAATTCTAATTAAACTACTCCCTGATTTTTTTCTCAGCACACACTTTAACTACTATGTCAGTGTTAATCAACTAGCATTAATACATTTGTGCTTTTATATACTTCATGCATTACTACTAGTCCCCATGAATAATTGTAGTACTGTAATTGTTGATAGTGCATTAATGTATGAGAATATGTTACAAATCTAGTCCACACACATATAAGCACGTATTAACGTTCCCTTAATCAATTATGGTACATCTACTATTACTGACTGTACAATACAAATATAATCCATATGGATATTGACCCACCCTAGATATCCTTAATATTACCTAGTACATACATTCATTCCTCGGACATAACACATTTCAGTCAATAAATCCCTTGTCAACATAAATACCCTGGAACAAATTCTGGTCTCTTAATCTACCAACCTCCATGGAATCATCATCCCACTTGGGAGTACTACCCTCCTCACTCCAGGCCCATAACATTTCGGGTAATTTTTTTGAAACTGTAACTGACATCTGGTTCTTACTTTAGGGCCATAAAACTAAGATCACTGCATATTCCACTTAATTAGGACATCTCGATGGACTAATGACTACCACTCCATTAACTAGTCACAGGAGAACAGTCATGCAATTGATATTTTTAACTTTGGGGATGCTCTCATTCACCATCACAGAAGGCCTGGTCCCTGCCAAATCTGTTGTAGACAAACTCAAATATGACTCCTGCAAGAGCAATTGTAAAAGCTGAACTTATATTGAATATTCTGGCCTATGTGTTATTTAATTTGTGCTACAATGACATAACAATTAATCAATAGGCACTTATGCTCATGTACATATGCTCAAGCACATACGCTTCCTTTTAAAGACTGTTTTGGATTAAAACCTTTTCCTACCCTCAGCTCTGATTTTACCATCTACTTAGGTAAATGTATACTTGCCAAACCCCAAAAATAAGAGAATAAAATGCAATCCAGTCTGAACCCAAAAATCATATTTTAACCATGAATACCCCACACAGCTAACCCTCAACTGATGTAATTTTCCTAAAATCTTAAGAACCCCAAATCAAGCCTTGATTTTATATAATAATCATAATAACTCAATGTCCACCCTAATACTAACATAATGTCCTAAGCATATCCTTCTAAATTGCTACCCCTATATATTATATCATAAATCAGTTATATTTTAAATATGAGGAATCCTCTCAACCTAACCTCTGCCAATTCAACTTTAAAAACCCAGAATTCTCAGAAATGTAAATGACTATTTATATTTACTTCTTTCCTTATTGTATTCTAATTTTAGACTTAAGTATTTATACAGTTAATGTAGCTTAACTATTTCAAAGCAAATTATTAGAAATGTCTTGATGCATCTGCACATCTCCCTAAACAAATACGATTGATATTTCTATCAGCTGTTAATAAGATTACACATGCAAGCATCCCTGCCCCAGTGAGAATCCCCATTAGATCACCCTGGTCAAAATGAGCAAGTATCAAGCACACACAAATGGAGATCAAAACACTTTGCTCAACGACACCCTCATGGGAAACAGTGGTGATAAATATTTAGTAATAAATGAAAGTATACCTAAGCTATAGTTATATATAGGGTTGATCAATTTTGTGCCAGCCACAGCTGCCATATAATTAACCCAAGCTAATAGAAGTTGCTGTAAAGAAATGATTAAAGTCTGTCCTCAATCAAGTTAAACTCCATCTAAGTTGTGGAAAACTCCAGCTTTAACAAAATATGCTATCAGGGTCCGGTGGTTCCTGCCTGCAATCCCAGCACTTCGGGAGGGTGAGGCAGGCAGATCACGAGGTCAGGAAATCGAGACCATCCTGGCCAACATGGTGAAACCCCATCTCTGCTAAAACTGCAAAACCAAAAAACAAAAAACAAATTAGGCGGGTGTGGTGGCAGGTGCCTGTAGTTTCTGGGGAGACTGAGGCAAGAGAATGGCAAGAACCCAGGAGGCAGAGCTTTCAGTGAGCCAAGATCACGCCACTGCACTCCAGCCTGCACGACAGAACAAGACTCCATCTCAATAAATAAATAAACAAACAAACAATGAAGTTGGCGCTAATATCCTGAAGACACACTTGCTAAGACTCCAATTGGTTTTAGATACCTCCCTATGCTTAGCCCTAACCTCTAACATATACATTACAACAAAACCATTCACCAGAATACTATAAGCAACAGCTTAAAACTCAAAGAACTTGGCGGTGCTTTATATCCCTCTATAGGAGCCTGTTCTATAATCAATAAATCCCGATATATCTCATCACCTCTTGCCCCCAGACTATATACAGCCATCTTCAGTAAACCTGAAAAAGGTTGTAGAGTAAGCACAAGTATAAAACATTAGGTCAAGGTGTAGCTCATGAGCTGTGAAGAAATAGACTACATTTTTTATAGCCAGAAAATCTCAAACAACATTTATGAAATCTAAGGGCTCAAGGAGGATTCAGCAGTAAACCAAGAACAGAGTCCCTGGTTGAAGAAGGCCAGGTAGGACCCACACAACACCAGTCACCATCTTCAAATATTACTCTAAAAAAATATTATTACAAAAAAAACTCTACACACACATGTAGAGGAGATAAGTCCTAACATGGTAAGCATACTGGAAAATGCACTTAGGCAAACCAAAGTGTAGTTTAACCCAAAGTTTCTGGCTTACACCCAGAAGATTTCATCATGACCTGATCACTTTGAGCCAACTCCAGTCCCAAACCTCACTAAAAATATTATCAAACCATCTTAATCAAACCATTTACCTTAGACATACTTATAGGCAATAGAAAGTTTCACTTTGGTGCTCAGACATATTACCGTAAGGGAAAGATGAAAAGTGAGTAAAGCATTAAAAACCAATGACAAACACTTACACTTTCTGTATAATGCATTAACTAGAAATAACTTTACACAGAGAACCATAGCCATGTCCCTTGAAACCAGATGAGCTACTCAAGGACAGCTAAAAGAGCTCACCCATCTTTGTGACAAAAGAATGGGAGGATTTATGAGTAGTAGTGACAAACCTAGCGAATCTGTTGATAGCTGGTTGTCCAAGAGAGAATCTTATTTCAACTTTATACAAAATGCATGACAGTTGCAAACCTCTCTGAGACCTACTTGATTATATGGACTCATGATCTCACATATTGCCCTAAACTGAAGTATGACAGTCAACAACTTACTTCTAGGCTGGCATCAGGGATGAGACAATTATTATGTCTGTGTATTGGGTCCGGAAATGAATGACTATCTCATCTGTGAACAGATTCAGTTATAAAAGTCACAATTCCAACTTCGTGCTGTATTCACTTATTAGACCCAGGACCTCGAAAATGTGCTTTTTAATTGTCGGATGATAACAACTTTCACTTTCACCTGAATGCACAGTCAAGGGTCATAATCTTGTCTTTTTGCTGGGGCCTGTTATGAAACTTTCTGTACCACCCAATAAGTTTTATAGTATGAGTTTTGTTGTAATATCACTATTTCAAAATGCACCCATGGAAAAGAGTTTAAACCAAAAAGTATCAACACTGGAGTACTATGTCTAGTAATATGACACAACCTCCTCATCTTTCAGTGTGACACCATTAACTGACAGCTTGGTGTGTATATAAGTGTCACAACCTCATGTGTGTTCTAGGTCATGGTATGATACACTCTACAACATCTCAATACTTTGTGCAAACTGAGAGTTGCAAAACTCTCGGAAGTCTAAATGCTTGCATTGTCTCACAGTCTTAAATATTGCCCTAAACCCAATTACGACAGTAAACATTTCTCTTTTAGGCTGGTTTCAGATAGGAGACCCATTATTATACCTGTTATCTGGGTCTAGAAATCAGTCACCACCTTAACTGTAGCAAGATCCAAAAATGAAAATCATAATTTCATCTTTGTACTTTATTTACTTGTTAGGCTTGGGACTTCCACAGTGGACTTTGTAAATGTCGATTGGTGATAACTTTTGCTCTCACCTGCCTGTGTAATCATGAGTCACCATCTTAACCTTTTGCTTGGCCCTGTAATAATAAAACTTTGTGTACCACCCAGGGAGTTTATAGAATATAAGTTAGTGTTGTAACCTTCTCTGAGCTTTCTATAAATATGCAACTCATAGCCTTACCTATTGTACTAAGTGTAGCCATGAGAGGCAAAATATCTGCTATTGGTGGAATCCCAACTTAAGTTTGATAATCATGTCTGTGAACTGAATCAATGTAAATTTTAAAATCTCATTTGTAGAAAAAAAAAAAAAAAAAA
>NW_016825218.1:4662-7615 GCF_001698545.2 Rhinopithecus bieti | reverse complement strand
CTAAAGAGGGCCCCTGCAGTATCCACAAAAAGTTAAGAAGGATCATATGACAGGTTTATTGATAAGCAATTGCCTAAATGGTGTTAAATATTGATGATATAACATTTTGGTGAATGATATTAATACATATTCCAAAATTGTATGGGATTTCTAAAATTCAAATGTCTGAAATTTATGCTATCAATCTCAATTAAGGTTGTTAAGTTATTGTAAACCACAGAAATAACCATTTTCTTTTCTTTTCTTTTTTTTTTTTTTTTTTTTTGAGGCGGAGTCTCGCTCTGTCGCCCTGACTGGAGTGCAGTGGCCAGATCTCAGCTCACTGCAAGCTCCGCCTCCCGGGTTCAGGCCATTCTCCTGCCTCAGCCTTCCAAGTAGTTGGGACTACAAGCACCTGCCACCTCGCCTGGCTAGTTTTTTGTATTTTTTAGTAGAGACGGGGTTTCACCTTGTTAGCCAGGATGGTCTCGATCTCCTGAACTCGTGATCCACCCGTCTCGGCCTCCCAAAGTGCTGGCATTACAGGCTTGAACCACCGCACCCGGCCAACCATTTTCTTTATCAATCATGTTTCCGATTTAAACTATCCTGGATATTTTGTTATACACAGACAATTGTCTAGTTTTGATTTTTTTCAAAACATAGTTTTTAATCAGCTATACTTTGGCAAGTGCTCTCATATGCAGACTTCTGATAACTTTGTAGCTTGTGACACTGGGATTCAAGAGAAATGTACTGGACTTAAGAAGAGCTAAAATGTGCATGAATATCAAACACAACAAGAGTTAACTGAATGAACTGTACTAATAGAAAACTGAAGTAATCTTTATAAGTTTTGCTTGTAACATTACCAGTCCATGTATTGTTTACTGGATTCAAAGAAACTTATGTTGAGATATTTACAGCCTTAATATATGATTAAGCCGTACTTTTGTAAACAGAATATAGAGCATCTTTGTCTCTCTCTTCCTGGCTTCTCCAGAATTTGAAAAACAGTTGTGAATATTCTTAACTTATTGCAATATAGCTGTTTGCATCAATGCAATAATAACTCTTTTCTTTTGCAACTGGACACAACTGGAGAAACTGGTTGTTTTACCAAGGCATTGACTAAAAGGGGATGCTTCCCCTTTAGGAGTCAAGATCAACTTGCAGAGCCAAGAAAAGTCCCATGAAAAAACTGGCCCATACCTTTCCTACACAGTCCTTGTCCATGGTGCTTGATCTCTGGTGAGTAAAAAGTGACACTTTCTGACAAGCCCAGAGGGTTCATGTTTATCTTGGGACTGTAAGAGGAGATGATTAGCCAACTTATAAGTATTTGATGGTTTAAACCCATGAGTTTAGTCAACTTTAGAAAGTCCTGTCTGAAATTACTTATAGAATAGAGTTCCATCAAAACCAATGTAAATGACCAATGTAGAAATAATTATTCTTGCTGCACTTTATGCAGATAATCAGACCAAGTGTAAGCCTAAAGTTTATTTTACAAACAACTCAGTCCTATCATAATCTGTTTTTAACAGAAAAAGACTGGGATAAGATTTTTTTTCAAAAAATATTATACAATCATCATTAAATTCTAAAACTCATTAGTTTTATGATTTTGCCTGCATTTTAGGCTAATCCTATTTATTCTTGTGAACCAACTAATGATCTTCAGCTGCAGCTCAGAAGAAACAAAAATGGATGGATAATGTATGAGATTTGGATTAATATTCTGGTTCTGGGCAATTATCCTGTGAATCCTGCAGTTGAGAATAAACAGGGTGCTCACCCAAATCTTAGAAAGCAAACTAGCCACTATTTTTCTGGATATGTCACAGACATCCTTTTCTCTCCCTTGTGGAAATAGGACTCAATTTCACAGCTTCATCTTAGCATTCACCTGATGATACAGAATTCATGAAATACCCATAGATGAATTTTTATTCCAATCTCGGTTCCAAGCTTCAGACTGAAGCCCTAGGAAGGAATACTGGATCTGAGAAATCCAGAGGCAGATAATAATTCATGTTAAAAGTCACAGTGTGAGTAAGCATGGCTAATTCCAACCAGTTAAGCCAAGCCTCCCATTTCATGAATAAAACTTATGCTAGAATCAGCGCCAGCACCATAAGTGATGTTTAGTCAACTCCAGAACTACTGACAGTAGGAGAGATAGGACATATGTGGGTAAGGGCAGATATTTTCACCCCCATAGGCCTCCCTCTTAACATGACTGAAAGCTTCTTTGACACTTATATGTGGCACCTTGTCACAATCACTGGGACTCGGGGATACAAGGATGGAGAAGGTAAAGAGAACATTCTTGCTTCTATCCCTCAACATACCCTGGTTGTTTGCTAGGAAGAGAAAAAAATCAGGGACACCTGCTCCTCTCTCTCTTTCTAAATAAGTAGCTATTTGTCCTCAGTCTATACCCCTTTCAAATGCATCCTGAACCCTTGGGACTCCCTTGAAATAATGCTTACTTTTTTTTTCATTTCTTATCCTCTGTCCTCTCTTTAAAGATAGGTAATCACATCTCCATAGTATGGGACACTTCCCTCGGATGCATACTACAAACTTGGAAGAGTTAATTTCCCAAAGATTAAATCAGTTTTCTTAGGATTGGACTCAGGGACAAAGAACCCAGAAGCCTGGCACGTTGGCAAAGGGATAATTTTTGTTTTTTCAGTTGGGCTTTGAGCCTCCCTCTTTCTAGGCAATCTGGTAAAAGTCCCTGGAATGTTTGAGCTGTCCTTGCCAACTTACTCTTGCTTTATTTTAGCACATATTTTTTTAAAAACTCGGTTTGATTCTCCTCATCTTCAGGCTACCAGACTTCAAAGAGTCATGGAAACAGAGCCTCGGACAATGACCCCTTTCACTGATGTCACTTTCCAGCAGAAAGCAGTTAAATGTGGTTTTTGTCCTCATCGTTATTTTTATTCTAAAAGCAGTTTGATGT
>NW_016825218.1:0-1599 GCF_001698545.2 Rhinopithecus bieti | reverse complement strand
CCCACCCCTGACTTTTTTTTCTGATTTCTGTGCGTTTTGTAGACTTTTTCTTTTCCCTTTATTTTCAACTTAATTGAGATGGGTGTTTCAGTTATAGCACACCATCAGATTTTAAATGTGTATTCAGCTTGAAACTCTACTTTTTAATTGTGGCATTTAGCCCATTTACCTTTAAGGTTAGTATTTGTATGTGTGGATTTGATTCTGTCACTACGATATTAGCTGGCTCTTTTGCACATTGGTTTATGTGGTTTCTTTATAGTGTCAGCAGTTTATGTATTTTAGTGTGTTTTTGTAGTGACTGGTAGTAGTCTTTTTCTTATTTAGTACTTTCTTCAGAAGCTTTTGTAAGGCAGGTCTTGTGGTAACAGATTTCCTCAGTGTTTGCTTGTCTGAATAGCATTATATTTAATTTTTATTTCTGAAGCTTACTTTGTTCTGATATGAAATTCTGGATTGGAATTTTTTACTTAAAAGTGTTGAATATTTGCCCCTAATCTCTTTTGACTTCTATAATTTCAACAAAAATGTTTGTTTGTCTGATGGGCTTTCTTGAAGAGGACACCTGGCTTTTCTCTCCAGCTGCCTTTGACACATTTTTTCTTTCATTTTGACCTTGAAGAATCTCCTGATTGTGTGTCTTTGGGATGACCTCCTCCGGGGTATCTTCCTGAGGATTTGCCACATTTCCTGCCTTTGAATGTTGGCCTTTCTATCTAGATTAGGGAAGTTCTCAAGGATGATATCTCAAGATATGTATTTTCCCTAGGGGAACACTGGGTACTAATTCCTGCAGGCTGGTCTTGCAAATTCTTATGGAGTAGAGACCTTACAAATGTAAAGACTGTGGCAAAACCTTTAAGTGCTTCTCAGACCATATGAGTCATAGGATAATTCACACTGGAGAGAAACCCTACAAATGTGAAGAATGTTACAAAGCATTGAGCTCATTCTCACTCTTAAGTAGACAGGAAAGACTTCACACTAGAAAGAAGATCCATTAAGTGTTAAAAATGTGGAAAAGCCTTTAACAAGTCCTCATATTGTGTTCAATATTAGAGATTAATACTGAACAAGTGAAGTATAATGATAATATCTGTTGAAGAACATTAGACTTAACATCCTGGAGGGTCTCTAAGAACTTGCTTTATAATCTGAGTGCTTTTATGTTGGGTGCATACGTAACCCTTCCCTATTATGTAATCTCTTGTGGTTAATCAGGGTTGAGGAGGAGGTAAAGGCTTTACTACATTGTTAACGGATATAGGGTTTCTCTCTAGTATAATTCTCTTACTTTTACTAAGGGCCTAGAAAGACAAAAGTTTTTGTACTTCATTACATTTGTAGGGTTTCTCTCCAGTATGAATTACCTGATGTTTAGTGAGATCTGAGAAACACCTATAGGATTTGTTATATTCTCATATTTGTATGGTTTCTCTCCAGTGTGAATTACCTTATGATAAACAAGTTCTGAGAAGCACTTAAAGGCTTTGCCACATTCATCACATTTTAGAGCCTTTATCCAGTATAATTTGTCTTGTGTTTAATAAGGATTGAGGAGGAGGTAAAGGTTTTGCCAATTCTTTACTTTTGTAGGGT
>NW_016825217.1:0-956 GCF_001698545.2 Rhinopithecus bieti | reverse complement strand
TTTTTTTTCTTTTCTTTTTTCTTTTTTTTTTTTTTTTTTTTTGAGATGTAGTCTTGCTCTGTCGCCCAGGTTGGAGTGCAATGGTGCCATCACGGCTCACGGCAACCTCCGCCTCCCGGGTTCAAGCAATTCTCCTGCCTCAGCTCCCTGAATAGCTGGGATTATAGGCGCACCCCACCATGCCAGGCTAATTTTTGTATTTTTAGTAGAGATGGGATTTCACCATGTTGGTCAGACTGGTCTTGAACTCCTGACCTCGTGATCCGCCTGCCTCGGCCTCCCAAAGTGCTGGGATTACAGGCGTGAGCCACTGTGCCTGGCCTCTTGTTTTTCTCGAGACAGAGTCTCACTCTGTCGCCCAGGCTGGAGTGCAGTGGCGCAATCTTGGCTCACTGCAACCGCTGCCTCCGGGGTTCATCCAAGTGAGCCATCCGAGTAGCTGGAGTTACAGGCATATGCCACCACGCTCAGCTAATTGTATTTTTTGTAGAGACAGGGGTTCACCATTTTGGCCAGGCTGGTCTCGAACTCCTGACCTCAGGTGATCCACCTACCCTCCAAA
Organism: Rhinopithecus bieti; assembly: GCF_001698545.2. Classification (NCBI taxonomy): domain Eukaryota; kingdom Metazoa; phylum Chordata; class Mammalia; order Primates; family Cercopithecidae; genus Rhinopithecus; species Rhinopithecus bieti. The sequence continues at coordinate 394 of NW_016825217.1, read as the reverse complement.
GTGCTGGGATTACAGGCATGAACCAACATGCCTGGCCTCCTCTCATTTTAAAGCTTGTCTAACAAGCCTTTCTGGACCTCCAGAAATCAATTAGCATCTGCATAAGCTCAGCCTGGCCACTCCAGCAGTTGTTTTATCACAGAGAGACATTCCTGGCTCACCCCTCGCTGCCCCCTCCCTCACCTCCCCTCCCCGCCCCAAGCTTCACTCCCTGTTATGCTGCCTTTTTGTCACTTTAACCTGACACCCCCAATTTTCCCAACATCTCTTTAGTTGATATCTTTATATCTGGTAATAGGTCCCTGACGTTTGATTTCATTATACCTTTGCCTGGGTAAATAAACATGTTCCTCCTAAGGAAATAAAAGACATCCTTTTAGACTTCCTTTATCAA
>NW_016825216.1:0-894 GCF_001698545.2 Rhinopithecus bieti | reverse complement strand
GTGAGCTGAGATTGTGCCACTGTACCCCATCCTGGGCGACAGAGCGAGACTCCATCTCCAAAAAACAAAAAAACTGAAAAAACACATGTTGTGATAAATAACATTCACAGCAAAATTAAGCGTAAAAGCTTGGAGCCCTTTGCATGGCAAAAATCTCATTAGAGTTTTTTTCTGTGGCACAATGAGAACATGATCTGTCCCCTTCTTTTCTGGGGGAAATACTGAACAATTGTGCATGTGGTCAAGGCTTAGAAAATTAAATGAAATATTCGCCAGCTGTGTTCCTTACTAACTAGCCTTGTTAAATGTCATCTTTATTTTTAAGGATGGTTCGAGGAATTGTTTCCCAGTCCTGCCACTAGTTGAGGCACTGGTATTGATGCTTAATGTTCTGAACTTTTTTGTGGGGGAAGCTGCTCTATTGGCAAAGAAGGAAGGGTTGTGATGGTTAAGGTGGGCTGAGGTGAGGACTGACAAACAGCAAAAAATTTCTAACCGTAGTCGAAGATGACAAACTGGTTACAGGAAATTTTTCTCAAATCTCCTCATGTGGTTCTGAAATACTAATCAAAACACAAAAATTAATTAGAAGATAATATTTAGCTGATGTTAGTTTACTTTTTAACATCAAGATTTCATGAAAACCAAGTTCTAATGACTATTGTCCAGTGGATTTTTTTGTTTTGTTTTTTTGAGACAAGAGTCTCACTCTGTCGCCCTGGCTGGAGTGCAATGGTGCAATCTTGGGTGTCACTGCCCTTCACCTCCCAGGTTCAAGCAATTCTCCTGCCTCAGTCTCTGATTACAGCCAGGATTACAGGCACCCGCCACCATGCCTGGCTAATTTTTGTATTTTTTTTTTCTTTTTTTTGAGACGGAGTCTCGCTCTGCTGC
>NW_016825215.1:0-1128 GCF_001698545.2 Rhinopithecus bieti | reverse complement strand
AAAATAAAATAAAATAAAATAAAATATGTCAGGGGTAGAGCTTTTGCTTGAGTGTTCCTGATAATGAAATAATAAAAGCTAGCATTTATCGGTAACACATATGGCGTGTGAGACAAATACTTTACCAGGAATTATATATTTATCATTTTGAATTTTTCTAATGGATTCTATGAGTTAGACTGTATTTTCTTCCTGAAATTTTACATTAAATGACTTGCCCAAAATACAACAAAGAGTGATTGATTAAGCTATCATCACATCCAGGATTGCCAGTGTGAATCCCAAATTAACTGCACAATACAAAACTGCCTCAAACTGAAGTGACTGTGGTTTGGATTGGCTGATAATAACAAATTCTGATTCTAGCACTAATGTTTACAACATTTTTTGCAGACTTTTTACAGTAATGCTATGTTTGGAGTCACATGGTAGGAACATATAATGTTAAAAACATGATTTAAAATATATTTTAGTAACTATGGCAGGTACTACTAGTTATCTAGAACATTCATTCTTTCTTCCTCCTAGTTAGATGGATTTGTCTGAGGATGTGATCACCCATCTACTCTCTACATTTTCTTAATGATGCTACTAGTAAAATTAAAGCCAAGCAATTAAACCCTACCTAATGATATGTCAGCAGAAGTGATGCATATGAATTCATAATCACATTCTTAAAAAGAAGCAACTTGTAACTCTCCTTCAGCTCTCCTTTTTTTTTTTAACTACTTCAGGTAATTAAATGTAATGTAATAATGGGAGGTGAGGACCAATTTTCTAGAATTAACTTTAAGATGTTTTTCCCTATTTCCTTCAAGATCCAATGCATGATATTTATTAAGTATGGTCTGAGACAAGAACAAATTCCAAAACTAATCAGATAGAGCTTATTATATTCAGTGTATTGTGGAGTTGTGGGAAAGTTAAACATTGAGAGACTTGGGCAGTTGAATGGATGCATCTTGAAGGTGAATGGGAATTTAAAATGTGTGTGTTTTCTACTCTTCTATCATAAAAATAAGTATTTTAAGGTTTTTCCAGTAATAATAAAGCAGGACTAATATATGAAGTTTGTACTATTCATAAATGCAATTATCTGAAAAATATGTAGGCAACAGTTTCTTGATT
>NW_016825214.1:0-405 GCF_001698545.2 Rhinopithecus bieti | reverse complement strand
AGAAGCTTTCTGAGAAACGTCTTTGTGATCAGTGAATTCCTCTCACAGAGTTACAGCTTAGTTCACAGGAAGCAGTTTGCTAACACTCTTTTCGTGGAATCTGCAAAGTGAGATTTCGGAGTCCATAGGGGCCCATGCTTAAAAAAGGAAATATCCTCAGATAATAACTAGAGAGAAGATTACTGAGATACTGCTTTCTGATGTGTGACTTCATCACACAGAGTTCCACCATTCCCTTCTTGCAGCAGTTCGCTAACTCTGTTATCTTGTGTTCTGCAAAGTGATATATGGGAGCTCATTGAGGGCTATGGTGAAAAAGGAAACATCCTCAGATCAAAACTAGAAAGAAGCCTTCTGAGAAACTGCATTTCGATGTGTGAATGCAACTCACGGAGTTACACGTTT
>NW_016825213.1:0-1346 GCF_001698545.2 Rhinopithecus bieti | reverse complement strand
ATTATATCCACAAGTAGATTATGCCCTCCTAGAGACTGCAGCTGACCCTTGAACAACCTGAGTTTGAACCATGTGGATCCACATACACATGGATTTGACTTTTTTTTTTAAGAGATGAGGTCACTCCATTAGCCAGGCTGGAATGCAGTGTACAGTCATAGATCATTACAGCCTCAAACATCTGGGCTCAAGCAGTCCTCCCATCTCTGCCTCCTGAGTAGCTGGGACTGCATCCACACACTACCTTGTCTGGCTACACATGGAGTTTCTTCTGCATCTGCCACCCTAAGTTGTAATCCCAGCATGGGGACGTCAAAAAAAAAAAAAAAAAGTAAAAGTTAGGTTTAAGCTCAGATAATTATAAACAGATTTTTAACCTTCATAAATGGGTGGAGGGACACTAAAAGTTCACCTGGGCTGGGGAACAATTTTGCTTTTGGAGGTTGTTCTACACATTGTTTAGTGTCCCTGGCCTCAGCCGTGGCCATGCAAATCCGGCCAGCCTCCTAAATCATTGGTACAGACTTCAAAAAATTTCCAAATTGCCCTCTAGAGGGCAGTACTAGCACTGTAGAGAGTCACTGAACCAAAAAGCTCTGCTGCAGGCTAAACCTGCCTTGCTTCTTGGGGCGCGGTAGGGCAGCATTATTCTGTGTTCTGGGCTACCTGGGGGTGGGGATAAGTGGAAGGGACAAAGACATTTTTTTCCTCTCACCAGCCCCTTGGGCAAGGCTGGAACGCTGGAGATTTTACAAACACGAATGGCTACGGTGACACCTGACACCTTTTTTGTGTATTTTAAGTCTTCTGATCAATGTGGGATAGAAAACTGGAGTCAAAAAGTCTTCCCTATATAAATAATGGAATCTCTCTATCTCTCTATCTATCTATCTATGTATATCAGTATGTGTGTATATAGGTGTATATACACGGCCATATATTTTATGTATTCCCACATGATTATGATGTCATTGTTGGTATTGTAGAAAAAGTGGGGGCAATCTAAATGTCCATGAACAGGAGAGTAGATTTTATTTATTTATTATTTATTTTTGAGACAGAAAAATATGTCACCTAGGCTGGAGTGCAGTTGTGCAATCTCGGGTCACTGCAACCTCCGTCTCCCAAGTTCAAGCAATTCTCTTGCCTCAGCCTCCCAGCTAGCTGGGTAACACACTGGGCTAATTTTTGTATTTTTTGTAGAGACAGGGTTTCACCATGTTGCCCAGACTGGTCTCAAGCTCCTGGCCTCAAGTGATCCGCCTGCCTTGGCCTCCCAAAATGCTGGAATTACAGGCGTGAGCCACCAGGTCCGGTTAATCTTCAAATATACATATATATATATA
>NW_016825212.1:0-535 GCF_001698545.2 Rhinopithecus bieti | reverse complement strand
TGGGAAAACTGGCTATCCATATGTAGAAAGCTGAAACTGAATCCTTTCCTTACACTGTATACAAAATCAACTCAAGATGGATTAAAGCCTTAAATGTAAGACCTAACACCATAAAACCCTAGAAGAAAACCTAGGCAATACCATTCAGGATATAGGCATGGGCAAAGACGTTATGACTAAAACACCAAAAGTAATGGCAACAAAAGCCAAAATAGACCAATGCGATCTAATTAAATGCAAGAGCTTTTGCACAGCAAAAGAAACTATCATCAGAGTGAACAGGCAACCTACAGAATGCGAAAATATTTTTGCAATCTATCCATCTGACAAAGGGCTAATATCTAGAATCTACAAGGAACTTAAACAAATTTACAAGAAAAAAATAACCCCATCAAAAAGTGGGCAAAGGATATGAACAGACACTTCTCAAAAGAAGACATTTTTGCATCTAACAGTCATTTGAAAAAGTGCTCATCATCACTGGTCATCAGAGAAATGCAAATCAAAACCACAACGAGATATCACCTCACGCCAG
>NW_016825211.1:0-2564 GCF_001698545.2 Rhinopithecus bieti | reverse complement strand
TTGGGTTAAAATCGGGGTTATTTTAAAATGTTAGAAAAACTAGCATTCTTGTAGCACTGGAACTGAGCTTTTTCTAGTTAGGTGTTCAGGTTATCAGGTTATATACTCCCTGAACTTTGGAAAAGTTTAATGGAGATGGGGGTCCATTTCAAGCTTTGTTGTAAGGATTTTCTTTGCTTCTTTTTTTTTTTTTTTTTGAGACGGAGTCTCGCTCTGTTTCCCAGGCAGGAGTGCAATGGCGCGATCTCTGCTTACTGCAAGCTCCACCTCCCGGGTTCACGCCATTCTTCTGCCTCAGCCTCCTGAGTAACTGAGACTACAGGTGCTCGCCACCACATTTGGATAATTTTTTTGTATTTTTAGTAGAGATGAGGTTACACCTTGTTAACCAGGATGGTCTCAATCTCCTGACCTTGTGATCCGCCCACCTTGGCCTCCCAAAGTGCTGGGATTGCAGTTGTGAACCACTGTGCCCGGCCTCTTCTCTGCTTTTTGAGGCATTAAGAAAGGTTCTCAGGAAATGTGTCTAAGATAATTTTGAGAAACTGCATGAAACCAGTGTCTCTCCAAGATCTTTGTGCTTTCCTCACGTGCCCTTTCTTGATGGTCTTGACAGGACGAGGTGGAGCCCACCCATGAGCTGGTCCAGACTTTCATCTCCACTCACTCCACCAAGATGGCTTCAAGTCGAGTGATGCTATTTTCTGGTTCCAAGCCACTTGGGTCAGAGAATATAGATAATCACAGGTAAGTCTGCTTTTTTTCCTATTTTTAATTAAAAGATATATTATGGAAGATTTTATCACCCGTAATTCTGCCATCATAACACATTTTGTTGGGATTCATTCTATTTTTTGTTTTTCTTTGTGTGTGCATGTGTCTCTGAGGGCTCTTCATTTATCTGACATTACGAGGGAGTCTTTTCTTGAAATAAAATACAGGATGCATTTTTCAACAGACCCCAAATATTCCTCAAATACCACGCCATCTTCCATAGGTTGCTTTTTTGTTTTTTTAGGAGACCTGAGGCCACTTGGCTTTCTTTTGGTGGCCGAAACATTAGAGCAGAGTCAGGGAGTTTGTGGCTGTCCAGAAGCCACATGCCTTCTCTCTGAAAGTTTTATTTAGATTATGTTGTATTATCTCATGGGTAGGTTTACACTGATATGTGGCTTATGTGAATTATTTTTCAGCCTGGGTTAAGAATTTGTATACCTTTATACATAGTGGATGTTTGCAAAACATTGGTTTTGTTGTACTGATTTATGACTCCCAGTAAAATTTATCTGAAAAATTTGAGATAATCTAGTATATAGTTTGTTACAATGTGCATAAACTACCTACCGCAGTGACTGACATAATGAGTGTTATTAGCTACTTTCATTTTTGCATATCCTTCTAGTCATCCTTGTCTACAAGCCTACCCTCTTCTAATATAGTTACATTTAAAATATGTAATTTTATTTCTATATTCTCAGCATTTCCTTTTTCTATACAGTCTTTACAGTCTTTATGTAGTCACATTTTGTTATTATTGGTGTTTTTTTTTTTTTTATTTTTTGAGAGAAGGTCTTACTTTGTCTCCCAGGTTGGAGTGCAGTGGCGTGGTCTTGGCTTAGTGCAGCCTGGAACTCCCAGGCTCAAGTGATCCTCCCACTTCAACCCTGCAAGTAGCTGGGACTACAGGAGTGCACCACCACTCTGACTGATTTTTTTCTTTTTTTCTAGAGATTAGTTCTGTGTTGCCCAGGCTGGTCTCGAACTCCTGGGCTCAAGCTATTCTCCCACGTTGGCCTCCCAGAGTCCTGGGATTACAGGTGTGAGCCACTGTGTCTGGCCTATTATTGCTGTCTTCAAACTTGGCCATCTCTTATGGTATGATTTTTCATTTTTTCTAATTTAGGTTTTCATACTTTTATATATCATGCTATGTTAAATATCTCTGTATAGTTTTCTTTCATCCAGTGATTTTAGCCTCCTTATGATCTTCTCTATCATTTATGGCACTGGTGACTTAAATTGAATGTTCTTCCTGTGTCATTCCTCCTACGTTTGTTACTTGGCATTTTTAACAAAGAGCTTTCGCTTCTCCTCTTTCTTTCGGTATCACTGCTGACTAGTGCACTTGCGTTTTATTCTATGGGTTATTTTCCATCACTGTCATTGTTCTTTCTGATGTCTATGCTGTCGCAGATTTGGCCACGGGAGCCTTCAGCCTGTATCCTGTGTCCTGTCAACTGTCTCTGTTAGTCTTTAGCATTTCTTACTTTCTGACAGAACAAGAGGATCCAGGCTCATTTTGCCCTCTTCCTGCCTTGGGCCTGGACTCAGCCATTTCTCTTAAGGATCATGTGTTTTAGCTTAGAAATTAATCAGCTTTCCAAAAGATCTACAAAACACTAACTTCCCTGTTGAGCAATTGTTTTCTACAATTAGATTTTTTTTAAAAGGGTTATTCCTTTATTCTCTCTATAAGTTCTTTTGAAGTGTGGTGTTAGGGAACCATGCCTGAGTTTGCTTATTAACTCCTCCAGTGTTGATCAGATCATTTTTTCCCTATGCTA
>NW_016825210.1:0-2553 GCF_001698545.2 Rhinopithecus bieti | reverse complement strand
GTTCTTCATTTCTTCTTTCTTCCACCAGTAGGAGAGAAATACTATCCTAAGGTTTCATACAGCCTGGAAGAAAATAAAGAAAATTTTGGATAGAGCCTAATATAATTGCAGATATGCTTTCATAAAATAAGACAATGTATATACATATAACATTAAAATATTCATAAAGCTGTCATTAGCTCAAAGTCATTTATGTAAATTATTAACATGAAAAGGCAACCTCAAATTTCACCAAACCTCTATGCAGTAGTAGTATCATTTTAAAATTATAAAGTAGAAAATTCCAAGAAGTTAATTGGGCTCACTCTAAGCAAAGAAGGTGGGGATTACTGTTTGTTATTTGTTGCTATCAACAAGACTGACTTTAAAGACTATAGCAGATAGAACTAGATAACTATTCCCACGGTTCTACAAAGGAACTATCTATAATAAAGAAGTGAAAGCTGAAGGAATGCAATGGAGATTTATTTAGGTTGATTGTTTCTAAAGATGACTTTCAACAACCTAATATTATTTCATGTCATTTCCCACTTTAATATAATAAGGCAAGTGTTTTCTTTCATATCTATTAAAGGTGATCCAAAAGAAATGTTAGATTATCATATGCTGACCTTATCAGGACAAGCAAATCAATATGTGGTGATTATGTTTTAGGTCTAGAAATATAAAGTACTCTATAGTTAAAACAATATCTACAAGGTCTTGCAAAAGAGAAGGGAAAGGATGTGTGACACAATTAAATAAATAAAACAACTATATCAAATACTCAATAATCTTACATTTTGGAATTTTCTACTGCTTTTTTTTTTAACTTTTCAACTTTTGCCTAGTCCCCAAAAAATCTATTAAGATTGAACAAAAGCAATAATTAGAAATTATCAGATCCCTCAGGCATAAGATGGCTTCCAGCCTCTAATTCTATGCAGATTATTACTTTTATTGGGCTGGGCATGGTGACTCATGCCTGTAATCATAGCACTTTGGGAGGCTGAGGCAGGTAGATCATGAGCTCAGGAGCTCAAGGCCTGGCCAATATGGTGAAATCCCATCTCTACTAAAACTATAAAATTAGCTGGGCATGGTGGCACACACCAGTAATCTCAGCTACTCGGGAGGCTGAGGCAGGAGAATCGCTTGAACCTGGGAGGCGGAAGTGGCAGTGAGCCAAGTTTGCACCACTGCACTCCAGCCTGGGCTACAGATCGAGACTCTGTCAAAAAAAAAACTTTAAAAATACAGAGCATGTAATTTACCATTTTCATGTTAAAACTTTTATCAATTGCATTAAGAGCAACTGACTTACACTATACATAAAGCATTATCTACCACATGTTCTTTCCTTAGCTAACTTACTGTTTTCAATGCTGGGCTTATCAGGGCCCGTAACCGAGTATACATTAATATATTTGACCACATTCCCATGGTTTTTAAAAGGATTTGAAATATTTTCAAATTTTATGGTTATATAATTTTTAAATTTTCTTTCATGACTTATTATGGGTACAGGTGTGCCAAAGACCCCATTTTAAAAACAATTGCAACTCAAAATTACTCTAAAACCAAAAGCTGCAAGAAAATAATATGTAATAAGACTCTAATTCTGGATTTCTAGTAAAATATTTTATTTAAGTAACATTGGATCTGGAGTGGGAAGTACAAATACATAGTAAAGGAACTTCTCAGGAACATTGAAACACTCCAGGTACATGCTTTTAAAACACATACGTAATTGTCTGAATACTAAATTACTCCTAGTTAAGCACAACATAAATAACTAAAAAATCCTCTTTGGAGCAACAACGTAGGTCTCATTATTGTGCATACAAAGGGATTTGGAACTTTAGATTGTGATGAATATGTCTGCTCTCTTCATTGTGCTGATACTTTCACAACTGTCACATATGGCAATATTTATCAAATCATACACTTTAAGGGCAGACTGTCATCTGTGAATTATACCTGTACTACCACAGCTTAAAAAAAGGAAAACCTGTGTGACTAGGACAAAGCAACTAAGGAGAAAAGTGGTAAGTGATGAGGGCAGAGTAGCAAGATCTTGTTGACTGCTGACTATGATTGGTCATTGTTTTATTCAAATTTAAAGGAAAACATTGGAGATTATTTGGCAGATCTGATATAGTTTGAATGATGAAAGACACTGGAATAAAAAATGTGTGAAACTGGAAGAGATACTGAGCTCTTCAATTCTGGGTGCTCTCTAGAGAGAGTGCCATAGGTTTCCTTGAAGTTCCTGAATTTTTTTTTTTTTTGTATGTGCATGTATTTTTAAAAATAAAATGTCCAGGCTGGGAGTGGTGGCTCACGCCTGCAATCCCAGTGATTTGGGAGGCTGAGGTGGGTGGATCACTTGAGGTCAGGAGTTTGAGAACAGTCTGGTCAACATGGTGAAACCCCGTCTTTGCTAAAAATACAAAACTTAGCAAGGCACGGTGGTTTGTGCCTGTAATCCCAGCTACTTGGAAGGCTGAGGCAGGAGAATCACTTGGAACCAGGAGGTGGAGGTTGCAGTGAGCTATGAACACGCCATTGCAC
>NW_016825209.1:78570-81845 GCF_001698545.2 Rhinopithecus bieti | reverse complement strand
ATACAATCACAATGTATCAAAGCACTCAAGTCTCACTATCTATACTTCTGGGAGCAGGGAACAGACAATCTAAGAAAGGGCTGAAAAACAATCCTTTCTGTGTGGCGTTTTACACAGAATCACAAAATGTTAGCACCAGAAAGGTCCTTGGTGAAGCCCACAATTCCAATTCTATGATGGGAAAACCAAGCATCAGAGAAGAGAAGGGACTTGCTCAAGGCCACATTCCTAGTTTTCATTTTGGGATATATTATATAATTTTGATTTGAGTGATGGGAATCAGAAGATAAAATTATATGAATTCTTCTTCAAGGTAATCAATATACCTATGCTAAATCCAAATCTCATGAAAATGGAAGTCTACTCCTCAAGGAATAGACAAGGGCCACTTTGTACTGACACTTTCTTTCTTTCTTTTCTGTTGTTTGAGTAAAGGCGTGTGTGCATTGAATGTGTAAGTTAACAATAAACTTGGGAGGGAGTTGTGTCAGTAGGGCAGGGAATGTGGAGATAAGTTCATTCAGCAAAGTGGAAAGATTTGCTCTTCAAGCAGTGATTTAAGAAGGTACACAATTGGGTTTTTACTGGCATGGTATTTGAAATATAGCATATGATTCCCTTAATTACTAAAATTAGCTTCTGAACAGGATCCTGGTGGAACTTTTTGGTTTGAGGTAATCAAGAGTGTTTTCTGGTGATGCTCTGCCTGTTGGAGCTGTTACATATTATATGGCATACCAAGTTACTTAGGGTAAAAGCCATCGGGAAGTGCTGTGTTACAGTCTTTCCAGCTAAATTACTAGTGACCTCAATGACATATTAAGCCCCCACATTTGTCTAGCATTTGGCTATTTATCAAGGATGTTCACATTCATTATGTCATCTGATCCTCATTATAACTCTATAAGGATGGTATTTTTAAATCACAGACGAAGATCTTGAGGCTCAGGGGGCACACAGTAAATAAAGGAGCTGAGCCTTTAAACTAGATCTGCCTGACTCTAAAGGCAAGGCCATTTACACAACATCAAGAATCCTGGTATCTTGTGAACATTTCCTGAAGTTTGCCAGCCTCAAGCTCTAATGCCTAGCATGGTACCTTGCACATGGAAGATGCTCAAAATATCATGGGCCTGCAACTGAAATGAAGGCCAGTCACAACACTTCTCAGCTTGTCTTCATTGTGTTCACCAAACCCACTCAAATTTGAGTACTCTACTAATAAATCAATTTGAAAATGTACTGAACCATTCTCACCAATAAATTAATTTACAAACCTGCATCTGAGTGCTATATAGTACACGCTCCTTTTCAAAAGCGGCTCACTGTAATCATATCACAGGCTGATTTATAATGGAGAATGTTGGCTGAGACATGGAATTAATGTTAAGATTTGCATCCAAATGTTATGAGGACTTTTGTTACCATTAAACTCTACCTGCATCAAAGTGGACTTGCAATTCATATAGCCAGATGGCCAGCCAAGAGGTTCCCTACCTGAGAGTCCCTATGTCTTATACTATACATAATTTGCAGAAGGCTAAATAATTGACAGCTGAGTGTATAACAACCCTCAACATGGGGCTGCAACATTCATATGGAGAATATTTTCTCTTGTCAATCACTTTGTCACCCTTCCTGCCTTTGCCTCTGCACTCCCTGACCCCAGTCCTACTTCTTCTCCACTTTAGACCTCAATTGTTGGATTTCTTTGGGGTACACCAAGCAAACCAAAACAAGGTTGAGTTTTCTCAGACATCTGATTCTCATTTGATGGGGATGCTTGGAAAGCCACTCACAGAACATCTACCTGTGATGTTTGGGAGTACTGGATGCTACTTGAGATGATTCTTTTGAAATTGTCTCTCATCCAGCCTGGGTCAATTCATTTGAGGTACTTTGTTCTGTTTAAGTAATACTACTGCCCTGTGAGGATGGGAAGGATATAGTTATCTACATGAAGATCCACACATGGCCCTGCTCCAGGATAAGAGAACTAGTTGTTGTCTATAGATGTGCACATAGGCAGACAAGGTATTGAACACCTCACAGAAAGCCAGAGATAGACAACTGGTCTAAATTAGCCTTGAGACGATAGGGGAAAGGGTTGGATTCTAGGCACTTGGGTTTTCCAGGCTAATAATGAATAATCGGGTATGAGGCTACAGTTGCAGGCACTCAGAAATAGGCTTGCCTTTCTTCAAATTCCATTTCCAAATTGAAGTAGATTAATGATTTTGTTTTTCTAAGGAAAGACACATATTTTTGGAAGCAGCAGGCAGCAGCGAGGACCCTGGCATTGGGCAGATGTAAACATGAAGAGATGGGGGAGTTTGGAGAGGGAAAATATAAATGTCGATCAACTGATGTCAAGCCTTTCTGGAATGGTGACAACACTCATGGCAGACAGGTTCGTGGGACAGAGAGCCTTATGATAGAGCAACACCCTTGAAAGAGCTGTATCTTCCTTCTGTAATGTTACTGCCCTACTGAAAAAAAAAATGCTTTTGGAAATAATCAATAGCTTTGCAAAGAAAAGGAAATTATTAAAACACCTGTTCATCTTTGGGAGAGATAGGATAGGAAATTGGCACTGTTTGGCAGCCTAGTCACAGGCTCCAAAGAGAAGCAGCTTCTCATTCCAGGTGGCTGGCCCAACAACATAGGCAGCAGTTAGCTGAGGGATATTCCCAGGTGTTCAGGGTCAGACTGTGCCTGGGTCATCCTGTACCTATGCCTGGGTCATCCTGCACCTCTGACTGTTCTGGATTTCTTAGTTCTCTCATCCTAGCTACCATTGAACAACATCAGGTCAGTACCATTAAGTCCCCTGGGGACCCTGCCCAGTCACATGCATCCTCACTCACCCTCTGTTGGCTCCTGATCCCTGCTTAACACCTCCTGCTCTAATGCTGAGCCCCAGAATGGGGATTGGTATAGTTAAGGATTAAAAAAAAAAAGGCACCAGCTGGCTGATGGCCACGTTGGCTGTGAAAGGGTCAGCCTGTGTCTGGAGCATGGCTGGTCCCCTTGGAAGCATCAAAGAAGAAAATCTGGTTTAAAGAGAGACTAGAAAATGAGGGAGGAAAAGGGGAGACAGGAAGGAGGAGGAAGAAGAGAAAGAAAAGTATCTTACCTCCCAGAGTCATCCCTGCTTCATAACATTTCCGAAGACGGCAAGATGGACAATTTTTCCTTCGGAATTTATCAATAGTGCAATCATTTCTGCTGGCACACAGGTACTTCTGTTTCCCTGGGATAACAAATACAAGAGT
>NW_016825209.1:62330-76102 GCF_001698545.2 Rhinopithecus bieti | reverse complement strand
TTTTTAATGTGAAGGACTTAAGTATTACTGGTAAGCAAGAAATTATCCAAAATAATAATCTCTTGTCCTTGTATTCTGTCTTTTCAGGATAGTAACTTATTGCAACATTGTCTCTTATATCTAGAATCATTTAGTCTCTTGTCTTTGTTTTCTAAAGCTCTCCCAAAACTCAAGGTGGTTAATATAGCCTTAGAAAGGCACTAATGTTGCCAGTCACACGCAACATAAGCATAAACATTCTAATGAACATGTGTGTATTCATGTATGTGTGAGTACATAGGTGTGTGAGAGTGTGTGACTGAATAATTAACACAGGGAATACAACACCTGCACACTAATTATCTGTGCATATGTGGGTGATCACATAAAGCATAAAACACACCAAAACATACAAATAGGTACACATGACACATGTGTTCCTTCAAAGCAGAATGATGAATTTAACGTTTGAAATGACACTTAATAGTGACAGAAGTGGCTGAGGTTTCCAAAAATGGATATGAAAGGAATCTTTTTTTCTGTAAGTCCTAAAATAAGACCTTATTTATCTGTACAATTTGCTTTAAGGACAAATATAGGGGATGGAACAGGCAATCTCTCAAGACTGCTTACAAGTCACTTCTCCTATCTGAATTATCACTTCCCCAAAGGATGATAGAGCCAAGGTAAAATCATTGGTCTGCTATTATTTCTTTCCTATTTATTCAATTTCTCCAAATATATGGATGAGGCTATTAGAGTTCTTAACAGTAACAATAATCACTCTCATTTGATTAGTTTACAAAGTTTAATAATAATCTGCAAGGCCAGGTGCAGTGGCTCACTCCTGTAATCCCAGCACTTTGGAAGACCAAGGTGGAAAGATCACTTGAGCACAGGAGTTTGAGACCAGCCTGGGTAACATAGCGAGACTCCGTCTCTATAAAAAAATGAAAAAAAGAAAATTAGTTAGGCATGGTGGTATGCGCCTGAAGTCCCAGCTACTCAGGAGGCTGAGGGGCTAGGATCCTTTGTGCCTGGGAAGTCGTGGTTGAAGTAAGCTGGGATTGTGCTGCACTCCAGCCTGGGTGACATAGTAAGACCCTGTCTCAAAATAATAATAAAATAATAATAATAATCTGTGCAAAGTAAGTATAATAGGGATTATTACATACTTCATTCTATGATGAAGAAAATGAGACTCATTAATATGAAATTGGCTAGGACTTCCAGTACTATGTTAAATATAAGTGATGAGAGTGAGCATCCTTATCTCATTCCTGGTCATTGAATATAATATTAGCTGTGGGCTTGTCTGATATGGCCTTTATTGTGTTGAGAGAAACATTCCTTCTAATACCCAATTTCTTGAAAGATTTTATCATAAAATGATGTTGAATTTTGTCAAATTATTTTTCTGCATCTATTGAGATGATCATATAGTTTTTGTCCTTCATTCTGTTAATATTATTGATTTGCATATGTTGAACCATCCTTGCATTCCAGAAACAATACTAGTCTTTTGTTGAGGAATTTTGCATTTATGTTGATCAGAGATATTGTTCTGCCTGGCATCACATCCTTGGTTTGCTGCAAATCACAGTCCATAAGGTTATGAATCCCAGATTAGTTGGAAAGAATTTTAAAGACTTTTGGTTGTATCGCACCCATTCCTCCATACAAGGCTTGAATCGTCTCTGTAGCATCCCTGCAAAGTATTGCCCAATCTTTTCTTGAATGCAGCCTGTTTTATCTCTGGACTGTGTTATATGTCCTTTCCTTCCAGGAAACTCACTGTTTCCTTTTAGCTGTAACCCATTGGGCCTAATTAGAAACACAGAATCATTGGGCTGTAAAGAATCTTAAAATGCCCAGTGTGATGCCTGACTCTTCAGTTAAGAAAATGGGCACAAAATATTGAAATTACATGCCCCAAGCCACAGCAAGTTGGTGTTAGTGCCAGCATAAAAATCTGGAAATTGGATCCAAAGGAAATATGGTGTGGGTGATTACAGTCTGAAGACAAAGTCTTCTGGGTGTGGTAGAAATCTTTGCTCTTTGTCTAGGAAGCATATGACCTTGTGGATCCCTTCTCTGTATTCAGGTGACAGAAGAAGTGTGTAAATGAGATCTAGGCCTGCTGTATGGTGGTTCTAGAAGGTCTTCTATAACCTAAGAGACTGAAAAATTAACACAGGGAATACAACTTCCTAGGCAGCTCTCCCTCCTCAGATACTACAAACATTATGCCCAGTTGTTTGACACTGTTAATTTCCAACAGCAAAGTTGTATCCACAGTGTATAATGAACGGCTTACTATAAGTCATTGTGAAATGAGTGACAAAATACAAAAATCTTCTCATGTTGAAGTAGGTAAGGCCACACTCTAGAGCTGCAAATAAATAACTCATTTAAATGCATAATAACTGTCTTATTAGAAAAATCTTAAACCCTTGACTACCTAAATAGTAACAAAATGGGCTGGCATGAGGTCCACTGCATGCCAGCTGGCTTTGAAATTCTTGACTGTCTGATGGTGCTCTGTACCTTTCTTCACACTCCTATTCTTCCATCATAAAACTTAAGTATGACTCAAAGCTCCAGCAGGAACAAAGGCCATGAGACAGCTTTCAAGTTTGTTTTTCTGCAGACTTCCTTTCTATTTCTGTTGTTTTCTGTCAGTCCCGTTGGTGCTGCCATGCAGTATGGCTTGAGGTTAGTGTCTGATTACGATTCTTTTAACTTGTTCATTCCGAAAAATCCTGTTTGGAACAGAGGAGGTAAGGCAGGGAAGTTACCAACTATTAGTGGCATCCATTATGCAAATAAAGAAAGGGTTGAGTCATCATCTTCATTGTTAACCTATAGAGAAGCCTGAGGACTGTAGTCTTTCTCACACTTTATATAAACAGTGTTAATGCAGGACCTATATGAACAAAACAAAAAACTTCATGGTGGTATTTAAGGAAAGACCTGAATTAAATGCAAAGTTGTACCATATTCCTGGCTAATAAGAAGCAGTATTTCAAGGATTTCAGTTCTTCCCCAGTGAAATCTAAAAATTTAAACAACTCATACAATCATCACAAAATAATCCAAAATTTATCTGAAGAATAAAACATATAGTATAGTTTCGATATTGTGAAAAATATAGAGTAATAAGACATTCCCTGACTGTACATTTAAAGTATCTAAAGCTAAAGGGGGG
Source organism: Rhinopithecus bieti (assembly GCF_001698545.2). Classification (NCBI taxonomy): domain Eukaryota; kingdom Metazoa; phylum Chordata; class Mammalia; order Primates; family Cercopithecidae; genus Rhinopithecus; species Rhinopithecus bieti. The sequence continues at coordinate 72,915 of NW_016825209.1, read as the reverse complement.
AGGGGGGGTGGGTGGGGGCGCGCCCGGTGCGGGGGGGGAATTATAACAGTTTGATACTGGCTCCAGTCTTAGTTGATCAGTGGGAAGAGATCAAAAAACAAAAAAAACCAGACACCAGCTAATATAGAGAATATGCCATCAATTCAGTGAGGAAAGATGATTATTCACATAAATAAACATGTACAGAACTAGTGCATCATTGAGAGAAAATAAGTTAATACTAAAGTTAATCAATAAATTCCGGATTATATAGTACAATTATAAAAAGGAAATCATGTAAGTACTATTAGACAATACAGAGGAAAATTTCAAAATGTTTAAATGTAGACAAGGGCACTAAGGTATTGACATGAAGGGAAACATAAGTGAAGAACAGACTTGATACATTTCATTAGAAAACATTTAAATATTTCTTATGTGACATTAACAACCATTATAAAACTCAAGAAACATAAACTAAAATAATTATTAGCATCAAGTATTAAACCATCAAATGGTCAAGTATATTTGATATTATAAAAAAATAAACAGCACAATAGAAAATGGGCAACAGACCAGAAGAGGCAATTCAAAGAAATACAAATGACCAATAGCAATATGCAGATTATTTAATTTTAGCTAGAAATCACAGAAATAAAATTAAATATCATTTTCCTCAGCAGATTGGTAGCAGATTAACACTATGTGTTGGTGAAGATGTATTTACTGTTAGGCAATATAAATACTTTAGAGAGAAATTTTGCCACATTTTTGATATAATTGGAAATGTGTATAAACTTCTGGAATTCCACTTCTAGGGATATGTTTAAGAAATAATACAAAAGCAGCAAAATAGAAGTTATTGCTAGCATTATTTCAAACGAAAAGTTGGAAACATTGAATGTTCTAACATTAAGGGATGATTAAATGAATTTATTTCCATATTCATGCTAAATGTATATATTTCAGTAATAATGATGACTGTAATGTATTTTTTCTTTTCACTTGGAAGTATATTCACAATATATTGGTATGTTCAAAACAACACAAAAATGAAGTTACCAAGTCAATTATATCTTGTTTATACATATCATTAATATTAATATTTTAATACTTATAGGCTCTTAGAGCTATCTAAATCAAGTTTTTAATTTTTTTATTAATTTGACTAATAATATATTGTATATATTTTATGGGATACAGTGGGATGTTTTGATATATGTATGCACTGTAGAAAGATTAAATCAAGCACATTAACATATCCATCACATCACCTACTTATAATTTTTTGTGGTTAGAATATTTAAAATCTACTCTTTTAGCAATACTAAGACATATAATACATTATTATTAACTATGGTCACGATGCTGGGCAATAGTTCAATATAACTTATTCCTTCTATATAACTCACACATTATACCCTTTTATTATCTCTCTTTTCCTAGCTCACTGAACTGCCTCCCAGTCCCTGGTAACCACCATTCTACTCTCTGCTTCTATGAGTTTGACTTTTTTCAGCATTATTCACAATAGCCAACATATGGAAACAAACTAAGTGTCCATGGATGGATAAGTGGATAAAGAAAACCTGGTGTAATGGACACAAAGAGGGGAACAACAGACACCAGAGCTTACCTGAGGTTGGAGGGTGGGAGAAGGGAGAGGATCAGAAAAAAAAAAATCCATTAGGTACTATGCTACCATGCTTATTATCTGGGTGATGAAATAATCTGTACAAGAAACTTCTCTGACATGCAGTTTATCTATCAAACATGCTAATGAACCCCTGAACCTAAAATGAAAGTTACAAAACGGAAAATGTGGTGTACATACACAATGGAATGCTATATAGCCTTTAATGAAAAGAAGAGTCTGTCATTTGCAGCAACATAGATGATCCTGGAGGACATTATGCTAAGTGAAATAAGCCAGGCACAGAAAGACAAATACTGACTGTATGATCTCATTTATATGTGCAATTTTAAAATCAAACTAGTTGAGTTTTTTATAGTAAACTCTTTTACCAATAAAACATTACATAGAAGCTCTGTTTATAAAACAGATAAAATTAAACCTAATCTGCCTGGGGTTGGCATAGGAAACTTGGAACTTCTCTTGCCATGTCATTCTTTTTCTCCTCTTCTATGCAGGCCTAGCCTTGTGGTTTGCCTTAGTGAAACTCTGTGTAGGAGCCCCCAACCCCAGGGCTTTGTGGAACATTTTAGAGACCTACTGATTTAGTCCAATCCTCATACCTCCCTATTTTACAGATTGAGAAACTGAAACTCAGAGAATTTGCTTAAAGGTCATACCATGAATCAGTGTCAAAAGAGGGACAAGAATCCAGGTGTCCTCATTCCCAGTACAGCAGTCCAGTGATTTTCTCACATGAGATAATAGATGCAAAAATATCATGTCAAGTGTAAAGCACCATACAGATCACATATATTATTATTTAAAGAAAAACTCCTTGAATGTCAGAATAGGCGAGAACCTCTATAGATATCGTCTAATTCAATAATCTCATTTTACAGATAGGAAAGGGTGAGATCCAGAGAGCAGAACAGACCTGACCCAGATTACACAATGAGTCAATAACAGAGATAGAACTAAAACTCAGGTATCCTGCCCACTATGTTCTCAGTGTTTTCTGCACATTTGGTTTGTTAGTTTGAAATCATTTCTGTATTTATTACCTCTGCATGATCAGGAGACGCAGACCATTCCCCTCAATTTATGAGAGGCTTTATTCACACTCAATCCTTCTTCCCCTAGCCTCTATTTTGCAATCTTTCTATTGTGTCATTGTCATGTAAAGATATTCAGCAGTGTATGAAATGTTATAGGTCACTATAAATTGGAAGAGTGGTTATCTCCCTCATTAGATTGTGCAAGAGACAAGGGTAAGGTGCATTCTTTTTTATAGTCTCACTGTCTGGCTACAATATACCTCAATTCTGAATATACCTTATTTGAATGAATGATTGATTAATTTATTTTTCAATATGTTGTTGGCCAAGAGAGCTCTCTGTAACATGCTTCTTAAAGAAGGAGCCCAGGTCCTGGAAGATCATATGATTTTAATGTTTTCCTAAAGAATATTAGTATCTGTATGGAATAAAAATAATCAACAGAGTATCCCATTTTGCAAACCCTAAGTCTCTCTCTCCTTTCATATTGGCTGTTTGGAATCCTGGTTCTCTTTCAGTCTCAGTGAATTTGGTAAGGCCATTCTATGGAATGCTGACTTGGAGTCCCTTAGATGATGAATGGAATGGGTCAAGGGAGGCCAGAGGACAAAGTTCAGCTTGCTATCACCTCCTTGTCTGCCCACCACTACCAGTACTACCCTTGGCAGCTTGGGCATCAAGAAAAAAACAAAGAAAAGACCTTACAACAATTTCAGAGAGTCCACATGTCAGCCAGGCAAGAATGTTCATCCATGAACTCAAAGCAAGCATATTAAAGACAAGGGAGACTTTCTCACTGCAGAAAAAGTTTTAAGGGTGATGGGATTGGAAAAGCCCATATATTTATAGCTTACAACAAATAAATTCATTCCAATAATATCACCTCTCTTCCTCAAGTTGCATACAGCAACTTTGGAAACTGTCCTGTTGCCAAATGCCAGATCCAAATCATGTCTGCTGAGGATTAAGAACATTAGACAATGAAACAAGGGCTTGCTCTTGGAGCAAGTTTTACTTTTGCCATGAACCCTGCACAGGCTTTTAGTAACCTTGCAACTAAAACCCAAAGATAAGCTGTTATGGGAAGGCACACCCCATGGTATTTCTTGGCCATTTTCTGACTACTAATCACTTGTTGGGAGACAATAATTATCTGTATAACCACAATTATATATTTGTCTATTTCTGCATCATGCAAAAGTGATTGGAAATATTGTCACTGAATTTGGAGGTTATCTCTGCAACAGACTATTTTTGGTGGTGATATACAAAATTCACTTTGAGAAGCTCTGGTAGGTACTCCAAAGAGGTAATCATTCCAATGTTACTGCAGACTGGAGGACATGTGCCTTATGTATTAATAAACTGTGCACAAAGAAAACAGTGGAGTGATTTGCAAGTAAAGCTGTTTCTCCTATAGGCAACTCTTTGCAGGAGTGCTCAGAGGCAAATAATAATTTATTTAAAAATAGACATGGTTGTCCTGTACAATGGTAAGGAGACTCCTAGAAGCTAGAAAATAACACTCATGTGATATTTCGTCATTTTCTATAGTGCTTTCAAAAGCATTATCACCTTTGATATTTTCAGTCAGTATATTATTTCTCTTTTACAGATGAAGCAACTGAGGCTTACAAGGGTCAAATGAATTTCCTAAGGCTCAAAGCTGAGACATGAATTTTCTGATTCCAAGCACCCTTTCCTTCTACCCCCATCCTAACTGCTTTGAAATTTCTAATACTAGGGAAGAGGTGGAGCAAGATGGCTAAAGAGAAGCCTCCAGCAATTGTCCCCCACCCCCGCCTGCAGGCACAACAAATTGAACAGTGATCCACACAAAAAAGCACCTTCATAAGAACCAAAAATCAGATGAGCAATCACAGTAACTGGTTTTAACATCATACTAAGGAAAGAAGCACTGAAAAGAGTAGGAAAGACATTCTTGAATTGCCTACAACATCCCTCCCCAACCTCCCAGCAGCAACCACATGGTGTTCAGTAGGCTTGGGAGAGGAAGATTACAGTGATTGTGGGATTTGCATTGGCACTCAATGTTGCCCTGTCACAGCAGAAAGCAACATGGAGCAGAACTCAGCCAGTGCCCACAGAAGGAGCACTTAGATCAGTCCTAATCAGAGGCAAATTGCCCATCTCAGCAGTCAGAAACTAAATTCTGGCAAGCCCTGTCACTGTCGGCTAAAGTGCTCTGCAGTCCCAAATAAACTTGAAAGGCAGTCTAAACCACAAGAATTGCAATTCTTGGTCAAATCCTGGTGTTGTGCTGGGCTCAGAGCCAGTGGACTTGGGGAACATGTGACCTAGTGAGACACCAGCTGAGGTGACCAAGAGAGTGCTTGTGCCACCCCTCTTCCAATCTCAGGCAATGCATGTCCCAACTCCAGGGTGGACTCTTTCCTTCTGCTTAAAGATTGGAGAGGGGAGAGTACAGAGGACTTTGTCTTGCAGTTTGGACACTACATCAGCTACAGTAGAAAAGGGCACCAGGCAGAGTCCTGAGGTCACCATGCCAGGCCCTAGCTCCCAAACGATATTTCTAGATACACACTGGGCCAGAAGGTAATCGGCTGCCTTGAAGGGAAGGAACCAGTACTGGCAGGATGCAACTCCTGCTGACTAAAGAGCCCTTGGGTCCTGAATAATCAGCGTGGTAGCCAGGCAGCACTTGCCAGGAGTTTTGAGTGAGACTCAGAGCTGTTCTTGCTTCAAGAGTGACCCAGCATATTCCTAACTGTGGTGGCTATAGGGAGAGTCTCTGTAAAGGAGAAGGAAGAGTAAAGAGGACTTTGTCTTGCAGCTTGGGTACTGGTTCTGCCACAGTGGGGGTAGAGCACCAAATGGGCCCTTGGGGAACCTGATTTCAGGCCTTGGCTCTTGGATGGTATTTCTGGACCTGCCCTGGGCCACAGAGGAGCCCACTTCCCTGAAGGGAGAGACTCAGCCCTGGTAGCATTCACCTTAAGTTGACTAAAGAACGCTTGGGCCTTGAGTGAAGATTGGTGGTAGCCAGACAATACTTGCCATGAACATGGGGGTGGTGGTGGCCACAGGGAGAGACTCCTTTGCTTGAGAAAAAGGAAGGAAAGTGTGGAAAAAATCGTTGTCTTATGGATTGGGTGCCAGCTCAGTCACAGCTCGAGGCCTTGGCTCCTGGACACCATCCCTTGACCTGCTTGAGGAACTCATCACCCTGAAGGGAAGGACATAAGACAGGCTGGCCTCACCACTGACTGATTGTACAGCCCTTGGGCCTTGAGCAAACACAGACAGTACCCAGGGAGTGGTCTCTGTGGGCTTTGGGCGAGACTCAGTGTTGTGCTGGCTTTGGGTCTGACCTAGCACAGTCCCAATGGTGGTGACTACAAATGGGATTATATCATCCCTACCCCAGATCCAGGCAGGTCGGCAGAGAATGAGAGAGAGAGAGAGAAAGAGAGAAAAAGAGAGTGCGAGAGATACTCTGTTTGAGGGAAAGTAAGGGAAGAGAACAAGAATCTCTGCTTGGTAATCCAGGGAATTTTCCTGGCTCTTACCCAAGAGCATGCAGGCAGTAACTCTATGAGTCTGAAAGAGCCACAGCATTACTGACCATGGGATGCTCCATAAAGCAGATACGGCTGCAGTGACCAAAGACTAAGATCATAGAATCCAAATCCCTTGGAATACTTGGAAAGTCTCCCAAGAAGGGCAAGTATGAACAAGTCCAGACTGTGAAGACTACAATAAACACCTAACTTTTCAATGCTCAGACACTGAAAAGCATCTAGCATTAACACCATCCAGGAAAACATGACCTCACAAAATGAACTAAATAAAGCACCAGATAACCATCCTGGAAAAATAGAGATATGTGACCTTTCAGACAGATAATTCAAAATACATGTGTTGAGGAAATTCAAGGAAATTAAAGATAACACTGAGAAAGGATTGAAAATTCTGTCAGATATATTTAACAAAGAGATGGAAATAATAAAAAAAAAAATAAGCAGACATTCTGGTGCTGAAAAATGCAACTGACACACTGAAGAATGCCTCAGAGTCTCTTAACAACATAATTGATCAGGCAGAAGAAAGAATTAGTGAGTTTTAAAACAGGCTATTTGAAAATGTAGTCAGAAGAGACAAAAAAGAATAACAAACAATGAAGCACACCTATGAGATCTAGAAAATAGTCTCAAAGGGCAAATCTAAGAGTTGTTGACCTTAAGAATGAGAGAGAGAGAGAGAGACATCTTGGTAGAAAGTTTATTCAAAGGGATAATAACAGAGAACTTCCCAAACCTAGAGAAAGATATTAACATCCAAGTACAAGAAGGTTACAGAACACCAAGAAGAGTTAATCCAAAAAAGACCGCCTCAAGGCATTTAATAATCAAACTCCCAAAGGTCCAAGGATAAAGAAAGGATCCTAAAAGTAACAAGAGAAAAGAAACAAGTAACATAAAATGGAGCTCATATATGTCTGGCAGTAGACTTTTCAGTGGTAGCCTTATAGGTCAGGAGAGAGTGGCATGACATACCTAAAGGGCTGAAGAAAACAAACAAACAAACAAACAAAAAAACCTTTTACCTTAGAATAGAATAGAATATCCAGTGAAAATACCTATGAAACATGAAGGAAAAATAAAGGCTTTCACAGACAAACAAAAGCTGAAGGAATTCATTAACACCAGACTTGTCCTATAAGTAATGGTAAAGGGAGCTCTTTAATCTGAAAGAATAGGATGTTAGTGAGCAATAACAAATTATCCGAAAATACAAAACTCACTGGTAATTAAAAGTACACAGAAAAACATAGAATATTGTAACACTGTAATTGTGGTGTGTGAACTACTCATATCTTGAGTAGAAAGACTATGAGATGGACCAATAAAAAATAATAACTGAAACTACTTTTCAAGACATAAACAGTACAGTAGGATGTAAATAGAAATGACAAAGTGATAACAAGCAGAGTGATAAAGTTAAAATGTAGAGTTTTTATTAGTTTTCTCTTTCCATGATTTTTTACACAATAGAGTGTTAAGTTGTCAGCAGTTTAAAATAATGAGTTAGAAAATATGCGCAAGCCTCACAAAAACCTCAAATCAATAACGTGCAACAAATGCACACAAAAAAATAAAAAGGAAGAAAATAAAATAAAATAAAATACATCACCAGAGAAAATCACTTTCACTAAAAGGCAGACAGGAAGGAAGGAAAAAAGGAAGAGAAGACCACAGAACAACCAGAAAACAACCAAATGGCAGGAGTAAGTCCTTAGTTATCAATCATAACACTGAATCTAAACGGACGAAACTCTCCAAGCAAAAGATGTAGACTGGCTAAATGAATGAAAAACAAGACACCTGGATGGAGCTGGAGGCCATTATTCTAATAAAGTAAGCAAAGAATAGAAAACCAAATACTGCATTTTCTCATTTATAAGTGGGAGCTAAGCCATGAGGATGCAAAAACACACAGTGATGTAATGGACTTGAGGACTCCGTTGGGGTGGGGGTTCAGAGAGGGTGAGGAATAAAAGACTACATATTGGTCATACTGAATAGGCAAAAGCTGAAGCATTCCCTTTGAAAACCAGTGCAAGACAAGGATGCTCTCTTTCACCAATCCTATTCAACATAATATTGGAAGTTACAGCGAGGGCAATCAACCAAGAGAAAGAAATAAAGGTATTCAAATAGGAAGAGAGGAAGTCAAATTATCTCCGTTTGAAGATGACATGACTGTATATTTAGAAAACCCCATCACCTCACCCAAAAACATCCTTGAGCTGATAAGCAACTTCATCAAAATCTCAGTATAGAAAATCAATTTGCAAAAATCACAAGCATTCCTATACAGCAATAACAGACAGAGAACCAAATCATGAGTGAACCGCCATTCACAATTGCTACAAAGAGAATAAAATACCTAGGAATACAATTCACAAGGATGTGAAATACCTCTTTAAGGAGAACTACAAACCATTGCTCAAGGAAATAAGAGATGACACAAACAAATGGAAAAACATTCCATACTCCTGGATAGGAAGAATCATTATCATGAAAATGGCCATACTGCCCAAAGTAACTTGTAGATTCAACCAATAAGCTATCATTGACTTTCTTCACAGAATTAGAAAAAACTATTTTTTTCTAATTCATCTCTCTGCTTGTTATCACTTTGTTGTTTCTACTTACATCTTATTGTACTGTTTACTTTTCAAATTTCATATGGAACCAAAAAAGAGCTCATATAGTCAAGACAATCCTAAACAAATAAAGCAGAAGGCATCACGCTACCTGACTTCAAACTACACTACAAGGCTACATTACCCAAAACCATATGGTACTGATACCAAAACAGATATATAGACAAGTGGAACACAGGAGAGGCCTCAGAAATAACACCACATATCTACAACCACCTGATCTTTGACAAACTTGACAAAAACAAGCAATGGGGAAAGGATTCCCTATTTAATAAATGGTGTTGGGAAAACTGGCTAACCTCACACAGAGAACTGAAACTGGACCCTTTCCTTACATGTTATACAAAAATTAACTCAAAATGGATTAAAGACTTAAATGCAAGACCTAAAACCATAAAAACCCTAGAAGAAAACCAAGGCAATACCATTCAGGACATGGGCATGGGCAAAGACTTCATGACTAAAACACCAAAAGCAATGGCAACAAAAGCCAAGATTGACAAATGGGATCTAATTAAACTAAAAAGCTTCTGCACAGCAGAAGAAACTATCAGCAGAATGAACAGGCAACCTACAGTATGGGAGAAAATTTTTGCCATCTATCCATCTGACAAAGGGGTAATATCCAGAATCTATAAGGAACTTAAACAAATTTATAAGAAAAAAAAAACAAACAACCCCATCCAAAAGTGGGTGAAGAATATGAACAGACACTTCTTAAAAGAAGACATTTATGCTGCCAACACACATGAAAAAAAGCTCATCATCACTGGTCATTAGAGAAATGCAAATCAAAACCACAATGACATACCATCTCTTGCCAGTTAGAATGGTGATCATTAAAAAGTCAGGAAATAACAGATGCTAGTGAGGATTTGAAGAAATAGGAAAGTTTTTACACTGTTGGTGGGAGCATAAATTAGTTCAACCATTGTGGAAGACAGTGTGACAATTCCTTAAGGATCTAGAACCAGAAATACCATTTGACTCAGCAATCCCATTACTGGGTATATACCCAAAAGATTATAAACCATTCTTCTATAAAGACAGATGCACACATATGTTTATTGCAGCACTATTCACAATAGCATGGACTTGGAACCAACCGAAATGCCCATCAATGATAGACTGGATAAAGAAAATGTGGCACATATACACCATGGAATACTATGTAGCCATAAAAAAGGATGAGTTCATGTCCTTTGCAGGGACATGGATGAAGCTGGAAACCATCATTCTCAGCGAACTAATACAAGAACAGAAAACCAAACACTGCATGTTCTCACTCATAAGTGGCAGTTGAACAATGAGATCACATGGACACAGGGAGGGGGACATCACACACTGGGGCCTGTCAGGGAGTAGGGTGGAGCTAGGGGAGGGATAGCATTAGGAGAAATACCTAAAGTATATGGCAGGTTGATGGGTGCAGCAAACCACCATGGCACATGTATACCTATGTAAGAAAACTGCAAGTTCTGCACATGTATCCCAGAATTTAATTATATATATAATATACACACAATATATATGCTTTATATATAGTATATATACTATATATGCTTTATATATTATACAATATATAAATACAATATATAAAGCGTTATATATTATATATACTATATATAATATATACTAGATATACACAATATATATAAAGCATATATATACAGTTATAAAGCATATATACACTATATATAAAGC
>NW_016825209.1:48159-62198 GCF_001698545.2 Rhinopithecus bieti | reverse complement strand
AAGATATTTCATGCAAATGGAAACCAAAAAAATTAGCAGCTATATTAATATCAGACAAAATAGATTTCAAGACCAACACTACACAAAGAGAAAAGAAGGTCATTATATAATGATAAAGGGGTCAATTCATCAGGAGGATACAACAATTTTAAGTACATATGCACCCAACACTGGAGCACCCAGATATCTAAAGCAAATATTATCAGAGTTGAAAGAAGAGAAAGATCCCAATACAATAACATTTGGAGATTTTAACACCTCACTTTCAGCATTGAAGAGATTATCCAGAAGAAAAACGAGCAATGAAACATTGGCCTTAATCTGCATTATGTCTTAAATGGACATAATAGATAGTTAAAGACCATTTTATCCAATGGCTGCAGAATATGCATTCTTTCCTCAGCATATGGATCATTCTCAATGACAGATCATATCTTAGGCCACAAAACAAGTTTTCAAAAAAGTATTAAAAATTGCAATCATATCAAACTTATTCTCTGACCACAATAGAATAAAATTAGAAATAAAAAACACGAGGAATTTTGGAAACTATACCAACCACATGGAAATCAAACAGTATACTCTGGAATGACTATGTCAATAAATAAAGAAGAAAATTTAAAAATTTATTGAAATATACCAAATTGAAAACATCCTAAACAGCATACTAAAACCTATGGGATACAGCAAAAGCAATATTATAATGAAAGTTTATAGCAATATGCACCTACATCGAAAAGTTCAAATAAATAACCTAACAATGCATATTAAAGAACTAGAAAAGCAAGAGCAAATCAAACTCAAATAACTGGAAGAAATGAAATGATAAAGATCAGAGTAGAAATAAATAAAATTCAAAGGAAAAAATACAAAAGATCAGTGAAACGAAAAGTTGTTTTTGGGGATGAACAAACAACATTGACAAATATTTAGCTAGACTAAGAAAAAAAGAGAATGCTCAAATAAAATCAGATTTTAAAAAAGGAAATATTACAATGGTTACTGCAAAAATTCAAGGGATCATTAGAGGCTACTATGAGCAACTATATGACAATACATTGGAAAACCTAGAATAAATTGATAAATTTCGAGAAACAGACAACTTGTGAAGATTGAACTTCGAAAAAAATCTAAAACCTGAACAGACCAATAACAAGTAATAAGATTGAAGCTGTAACAAAAGTCTCCCCAGCAGTAAAAGCCTAGGACCCAGTGGCTTCAGTGCAGAATTTTACCAAACATTTTAAGAAAAAGTAACATCAATCCTATTCAAAGTATTTCAAAAAATAGAGGAGAGAATCATACCAAACTCATTCTACAAGGCCAGTATTAACCTGATAACAAAATCCAAAATACACACACACACAAAAGGGAAACTATAGGCCAATATCCCCGATAAACATTGATGCAAAAATCCCCAACAAAATACTAGCAAACTGAATTCAACAACACATTAAAAAGTTCATTCACCATGACTAAGTGGGATTTACCAAGGGATGCAAGGATGGTTCAAAATACATGTAAGTCAATCAATGTGATATATCGTATCAACAGAATCAAGGACAAAAAACACTTGATCATTTCAATTGTTGCATGTAAAGCATTTGATAACATTCAGTTTTTATCTTCCTTAAAAGATAAAAACTTTCAAAAAACTAGGGAGCATACCTCAGCATAACAAAAGCCATATATGACAGACCCATAGCTAGTATCATACTAAATTTGGAAAAACTGAAGGCATTGGCTATAAGATCTGAAACAAAACAAGGATGTTAACTTTCCCCATTGTTATTCAAAAGAGTACTGGAAGTCCTAGCTAGAGCAATCAGACAAGAGAAAGAAATGAAGGGCATCCAAATTGAAAAGAAAGAAGTCAAATTATTCTTGTTTGCAGATGATATGATCTTATATTTGGAAAAACCTAAAGACTGCACCAAAAGCCTATTAGAACTGATAAACAAATTCAGTAAAATTGCAGGATACAAAATCAACATATAAAAATCAGTAGCTTTTCTGTATGCCAACAGTGAACAATCTAAAAAAGAAATCAAGACAACAATCCCATTGACAATGGGTAAAAATAAAATAAAATAAAATACCTAGCAATAAATTTAGTTAAATAAATGAAATATCTCTACAATGAAAACATATATATATATGAAATTGAAGAAGACATCCAAATAATAGAAGGATATTCCATGCTCGTGAATTTCAAGAATTGATATTGTTAAAATGTCCACACTACCTGAAGCTATCTATAGATTCAATGCAATTTATATCAAAATATCAATGACATTCTTCACATAAATAGAAAAAATAATCCTAAAATGTATATAGAACCACAAGAGACCCAGGATAAGCAAAGCTATCTTGAGGAAAAAGAACCAAGCAAAACTGGAAGAATCACATTATCTGACTTCAAATTATACTACAGAGCTATTGTTACCAAAACAACATGGTATTCATATAAAAGCAAACACATAGACCAATGGAACAGAACAGAGAACCCAGAAACAAGTCCGTACATCTACAGTGAACTTATTTTCAACAAAGGTGCCAAGAATGTATATTAGAGAATGGATAGTCTCTTCAAAAGATGGTGCTGGAAAAACTGGATATCCATATGCAGAAGGAAACTAGAGCCCTATCTCTCAGCAAATACAAAAATAAAATCAAAACATATTAAAGACTTAAATCTAAGACATCAATCCATGAAATGACTTCGAGAAAACATTGGGGAAACTCTCCAGAACATTAATCTGGCCAAAAATTTCTTGGGTAATACCACACCAGCACAGTCAACTAAAAATGGACAAATGAGGTCACATCAAGTTAAAAAGCTTCTGCACAGCAAAGGATTCAATCAACAAAGTGAAGAGACAATGCACAGAATGAGAGAAACTATTTGCAAACTACCCATCTGATCAAGTATTAATAACTAGGGTATATAAGGAGCTCAAGTAACTCTATAGGAAAAAAAAAAATCTAACAATCTGATTAAAAAATGGGCAAAAGATCTGGGTAGACATCTCTCAAAATAAAACATACAAATGACAAACAGATATATGACAAAGTCCTCAACCTCACTGATCATCAGGGAAGTGCACATCAAAACAACAATGAGATCTCATTTCACCACAGTTAAAATGGCTTTCATCCAAAGAACAGGAAGTAATGAATGCTGGTGAGGATGTGGAGAAAAGAGTATCTTCATACACTGTTGGTGCATATGTAAGTCAGTAAAACCGTTATGGAGAATAGATTTGAGGTTCCACAAAATACTAAAAATAGAGCTATCATATGACCCAGCAATCCCACTGCTGGGTATACACCCTAAAGAAAGAAAATCAGCATATTGAAGAGATATCTGCATTCCCACATTTATTGCAGCACTATTCACAATAGCCAATATTTGGAAGCAACTCTTGTCCATCAACAGGCAAATGGATGAAGAAAATGTGGTACATACGTACAATAAAGTACTATTCAGCCATAAAAAAGAAAGAGATCCTGTCATTTGCAATAACATGGATGGAACTAGAAGACATTACATTACGTGAAATAAGCCAGGCACAGAAAGACAAACTTGGCATTTTCTCACATATTTGTGGGAACTAAAACTTAAAACAATTGAGCTCATAGACATAGAGAGTGGAATGATGGTTATCAGAGGCTGGGAAGGGTAGTGGGAGGGGAGGAAGTGGGATGGCTACTGGTTACAAAAATATAGATAGAATGAATAAGATCTAGTATTTCATAGCTCAACAGGGTGACTGCAGTCAACAATAACTTATTGTCCATCTTAAAATAACTAAAAGAATATAATTGGATTGTTTGTATCACAAAGAAAGGATAAATACTTGTGGTAAGGGATACCCCATTGACGCTGGTGATTATTACACACTGTGTGCTTGTATCAAAATGCCTCAGGTACCTCATACATATATACACCTACTTTGTACCTACAAAGATTAAAAAAAAAAAAATTTAAATTACCCAGAAAAAAATTCTGAAACTAGTCAGAGAAAGGCTTATCTGCAGGATCCATTTTTGTACATATTCCACAGTGTGAGTCAGCAAACTCTGGAATTATATTTTCTAGAACAGTGAGGGCCTCCTTGAGGCAATATACTGATCATATTCTGTTCCAAAAATGGGTCAGGTCACTCACTGATATTACTAGCAACAAGGGTGTCAAATGCTCACAGCATCATAAAAGGGCTTGTCAGTTGAGAGTGATCTTTGTGTTATTGGATATGCGTGTACATGAGTGGCATTTCTCTAGGACACCATAGGAGCATAGCAGATGGGTTAATGAACAAGAAAGAAGTGCTACCAAGTGAAGATTGGGCCAAGTTGACATGACTAAAAGAGAGTCAGCCACCTTATGGGAAGGTGTCTAATGCCCGAAGAAAGCTCTTCATTGTTTTTTCTGAGATTCCAAGGAATATAATCCTATTTTTATTTTCTATACTGGATTTCTAGTTTGTTCTCCCTCAGTATTTACTAATGGGCATTTTGATGAATGAGAGTTCATTTCTACTATGTTCTAAGAACCCAAGGAATGTGATCTGTACTTATACTCAGGGTTGAGACAGAAAAGAACAGTGGGTGGTAACACTAGAAACCAAAGTAAGAGAAATTGAGTCTCAATGGGGACAAGGAACTCTGAGGGACAGAACTGGAAAATGCTATCTGACTTCCTAGACAGACCCTCTGTCCCTCAACCCCACAGCATTCTATTTTCTATTCTAACATAGGAGGCCTTTCTTTTCCATATGTAATTTATAGTTCTGTAATGATTTTGGAGTCTCTATCCAAAAAAGAAAATCTGAGCATCTGGAAGTCACAATACCCAAACCATCTCAGTGAAATCAACCAATTAGTAAATACAGCCACCTATCTCCCTCCAATTCCCCGTATACACCTACTATTCTTAAAGGTTTGGGTATCACACAGCAGACAAAGATAGCCTCTACTCCACATCAGCAGTTACAATTCTGTCTGATGACTGGTGTGAATCTACTTGTATATACTGAATCTGCCATGCTGCCCTGAGTTTTCCTGCCTCTGCTGGTTTTCTGATTTCCAAACCCCTCGTGGTTTTCTAACTACTGGTTGCCCAGAACTCACACATCTCTCCCTAGTTTTTAAGTGATCTCATTGGGTGTGGTGGTGTGCACTTGTAGTCCCAGCTACTCAGGAGGCTGAGGTTGGAGGATTGCTTGAGTTCAGGAGTTCGAGGGTGTAGTACACTATGATCACACCCGTGAAGAGCTGCATACTCCAGCCTGGGCAACATAGCAAGACCCTGTCTATGAAGAATAAAATAAAATAAAGTGATTTCACTGCTTCTGTTGTGCCCATAGCCAAACACAATTCCAAGTTAAATGGATAAAACTTATTCATTTCTCTCTACTATCCCTTCCTCTGCTTCTCTTTTCCCTTTCTGTTCTTTCATCTAAACAAATACTCAGTGCTTTCATTTGACCTCTGGCTCCTCAAAGCCTGCAATTTTCATGCTGTATCTAAGCCTTCCTATTTTAGATAAGCATTTTCTCTTCAGAACTTCTCTTGAATTCTGTATCCCCTATAAAATATAATATTGGTGATGCCATTCCTCCACAGTCTTGCTAATGGACATACTGACAGTCTAATGCTCAATACTATTTCCTGATTATGGCTGAATGTGCCCCAGGAGGCAAAATCTTCCAAAACAATTCCACATATGATGGGAGATTCAGACACTGTGAGACAGCATCAGTAGCAAGATATCTTCAGGTAGAGGGCCTTTTCATAAATTCTTAAGTCATAACACATGATTGGTTATCTGTGATACACATGCTCCAATTTCCAACCCCTGTTTTGACCCTGAATTTCCAATGGTGGAAATGGATGCTAGGGAAATTTAAAAAGAAAAAAAATATACATGAATACAACCTAAGTGTGTGGAAACAATCTAAACCTCCAATAATATAGAGGCATGAGGACAACCGAGCAAAACAGTGACTCTATAAATTATATGCACGCACGAGGGCCAGACCTAAAGGAAATGAAGACAAGTTTTAAGCATTTGCTGTGTTAGGGTGGTGGACTTAAAAATAAAGTCATTAGCAGAAAGTGTAAACCTCCAGATAGGTGACGTATTTACACATACTTAAGAATTAAGGTTGAAGCCCACCAGACACAATGCACTCCGGTAGAGGTTTTCAATGTGTTTAAAGTAAAATCATGGTTTCAGCCAAGTGAATCTTTGTCTGAAGAGCTCTGTCTAGTGGAGGAAAGAGAATTGTAAGTGCATTACTGAAAGATAAAGCAGGAAGTGGTAAGAACCACAGAGAGACACCCATGAAGTGATGTGGGAGTACAGGAGATGGTGAGGTACCTTTCGATGGGGTGGATGCTTCATGGAGGAGGAGGCATTCGAGTGAGGCCTTGAAGGAAGGTAGGACTTAAGAATATGGAAATGTGGAGAAAAAGCACCTGAGGCAGAAGAGATAGCCTGAGTAAAGGTAAGGATAGGGGAAAGTGTGGGTGTGCTTTGAGATAAAGGAATAATTTAACTATATTGTAATACAGTCCCTGAAATATCCTGGTATCCTTGGGTGGGAAACAAGCACTAATCTTCCATTGTCAGGATGGAATAAAAAATGAAAATCTGTCAACCAAACTGAAATAAAATTAGCAAACACTATTCTGTTTGGGCTTTGATTTAAATCAATTAGTTGTTCTATAATTCTCAATAACACTGTTTTTTGGGGGACTTTGATTTAAACCAATCAACTGCTACAGTGATCTCTCTCTCATTTTCCACTTATCTCTTATGATACTTATCACAGCAGTCTTTAATTTTTGTTTCCACACAGATATCTCCTACTAAGCTTTAAGATCTTTGAGAGAAGGACTATGTTTCATTCATCACTGACAATGAGTTCTTAGCCTCAAGCAGAAGGGCTGCAATATACCTGTCCACTGTGTGCTGTTATTTGCTCCCACTGGACTGAAACTATGCTTTACTCATTTCTCTCTCCCTGGTACCCAGCACGAGGCCTGACATAAAAGATGCTTGATGTTTGTTGAACTGAGGTGAATTAGGTGTATTCCTGTTCTCTTAGTCTTCTGTGCCTCAGTTTCCATATTTGTAAAATCAGGGTAGTAGTAAGAGTATCTACTAGCTTATAGAGTTGTTGTGAGGATTAAGTATGCACTTAGTATAGTACTTAACACATGGAAAATGTTTGGTAACATTAGGTACTATGATTATCATCACCATTATTATTGTTTTTGTTGTTGTTAAAGCTTCCAAACCTGCTGATAGGGACAGGCCCCATTACTATGCCAGCCTGGGTTAGGATTGTTTCCATGCCTGGGGATGAGGAGGCTCTGTGTATAGATTTTTTCTCTGCCACGTCCCATCTCTTTGCAGTGCTAAAGCTGCAACTGACCTTGGAAGGTAAGTCCACCAGACTGAAATCTCCTTGAGGACACGGCTAGCTCACATTTGTCTGTGGATGCATACAAGGCCTGACACCATAAATGCTTGTTGAAAAAATAAATGAGTGAAAAGTACTCACCTTCAGCCCTTTTCCCTGCCATTGGACTATGAGAATACAAATGCTTATAGCCTGGAGTTCTCCCTAGCTAGGGGACAGGGCCCAGAACCCAGGGAGCTCTGTGCTGCCACCTTGCCATCACTCTAGCCAACTTTCTTTAGTTTTGGGTACTTGGGGATGGACTCATCTGTAAGGCTTCAAAACTATCCATGTCCAAAAATAATTACTATCAAATTATTCGTATAAATAGCAACAGACGAATTATTTAATCCACATTAGCATTTCTACAGTGACATAATCGGAGCATTGGAAATGTGCTGTAATTTGATGAGGGACTGATTTCTCATTTGTGCACTAGGAAGTACTGTTATCAGTGTTTGGTTCATTTTATTTTCAAAAGTCTATCACCACGCTAGGAAATTTCAAGTTGCCTTATCTCATGTTATCCTTATGAATCCTCTGGGGGTGGTCATCATTATTCCTATTTTACAGTTAAAAAAACTAAGCCTTTGGGAGTGGTATCGTTTTCCCAAGGTCACACTACTAATGGATATTAGACCTAAGATCAAGTTTTTTACCTTTATATCAATAGAATTCTTGAGTAGAGAGCACTTGAATATCTCAGTAGTGCTCACTAGGTAGGTGGGAAATTACTCCATACCTCCGTATCCCTTTTTTTTGTTTCCCATATCTATCTCTGTTCCCATGGAACAATAAGTTGAACTTAAACTTGCTGGCTAGTCATTGTCAAGTTGCAAAAGAGACAAAGAAAACTCTTTCCAAGTGACACGGGCTACAGAGGAGTTTTGGAGGAGTTAAAGAGGCTACACAGGTGGGATGGCAGAAGAAGCTATGCAAAAAAGCGGGAAGTAGGAGGCTTTTAGTTATAAACAACACAAATGAAGAACCAACCCCTTCTGTATTCTGAAGCTGAGCAGAGTTAAGAGACCTCAAGGACAGGATGTCTACTTACTGATGCGCCCTGAGGGCTCTTGGCAGGGTGCTATCCCCCCTCTCTTCAGATGGAGCTTTGGACAAGATCTGAAGTTGATTCAGGTAGAAGTCAGAGATAAGCAGTATGTACTTGCTGGTTTTGGTTGGCTGCTTTTTAAAAGGATCAGAACTGTAGAGTGGGTGAAGACAGAGGGATGTAAAGCTAACCTATAGGAAGCAGAATGAGTACCAGTACAGTGCCATAGTTTCATTTTAAACAAAATAGAGTCATAGGCCAGACCGAAGTATTACCTTGTTTTGAAAGAAACGTCCTCCTCCCCACACAGACAAGCAAGACAATACCACTATAACCAAATCACATTCCTCCAAGAGGTCCATAGCACTAGGAATGTAGGAAACGGCACGCTAGATAAAAGATAATCCAGCTTAGTTTTTAAAAATATTCATCCAGCTTCAGGAAAGGGAGTTTTAAAAATTATTTACACAGGTGCTGGCTCAGGTTTCTATTGAATCTGGCCTCAGCATACTTTAAGACACACCTCTGGCTGGACAAGGGAAACTAATGGCTGGAAAATATGGAGAATAATTTATGACCTTGCTAGCTCTTCTCCTGGACAGTGGCTTAGGAGTTGAATTTGCTGGGGAGGTGAGACTTATCTTGTTGGGGGCAAAGATACACAGAGAGCTCTGACACCTTCAAGACCAAAGTCTGGAAGTCAGGAGAGGCAAAGAACACTTGCCGGCTGGGCTGGCTGGGGAATGTTCCTCACAGCATAAGGGGAGGTAAAAAGTAAAGAGGAAGAAATTGACCTTTGTTATATTCTCATACAGATGCTGATGGCCTTTCTGGTCCCTAATTAAGTAACTCTAAAGTGAAGTGAAATCTTACACCAACCCAAGGTCTCCTTTACCTGGGGAATACCACAGATACCTACTGTGGTAGGTATTTGTTCTTTCTGCCTACTCAGGGACCCCTGTAAGTATATGCGTGCCTATGACCAAGACTCACTCTAGGAAAAGGATACAAAACTTACTGAGTACCAGGAGCTTTATTACACATCATTTAGTTCTTACAATAGTTCTGTGAGATATTATTATCCTTATAGAGGCATTCAATATAATTTGCTCGAGGTCACATATGTATTAAGTCTTACAACTAAAGATTGAAATTCGGTCTGCCTGTTTCCCAAAGAATTATGCATACAAAGTGAGCCATTGGCCAATGGATGAATGTGGATTATCTGTAAAATTTTAGAGATTTTCTACTAAAATTATTGTTAACGATTTATACTGTTGTATATTTATTTTAAAAATCTTCAAGATCATTTAATACAACCATGTTACTGCTCCAATGGAGATTTTAATGTACAAAGAGGGAACTAGACATGCTTAAGGCCAGGTGGTAAGTCAGTAGCAGAGCCAGAGCCCCAATCTGGTGCTCTTGCACTGCATCTTGTTACACTACCTGGATAGTAACCTTCCGAAAATCCCAGACACCAGCCTAGGGCAGCTATGGACAGCTCAGCATGGGGAGGGAGCAAGGTACAAAGAGTCAACTGAAGGCCTGTCAAGCAGCTTGCTGCATCTGATGAGATTCCCCACAATGACTTCGAGATTCCATAATGCTCCCCAAACAAGCCTCCCGCTTTCACATCACCTTGTCTTTGCTCAACCTGTTCCCTCCTCCTGAAGTTCTCTTTCTACCTTTTTGTATCTGGCAAATTCTTATCCATCCCTCAAGATCCAGATCAACCCTTAACTCCTCTGTGAAGCCTTCCTACACTTTCCAGGTAAAATAAATCACTCTCTCATACTATCTGCTCAGGGGATTATGTGCCTACTTTTAGTACAGCAGTAATCTCACTCTTTCATGTTATATTCACCACATAGCCACTGACTATTTGTATGAATTTGGGCAAATCACTCAACTCTTTTGTGTCTCGGTTTCCTCACTTGTAAATTGAGGGTGTACAGATTGAATAAGAAAATGCCTACAAAGCATCTAATGCATATTGACTGCTCAATAAACAGTTTTAGCTGTTATTTCATGTCTCTTTTCCCAGTGCCTAGTATAGGTCTCATGTACACAGTAGGCACTGACTGTTGAATAAACGTATGTTATGTGGGGAAAATGCCAAGCATTAAATAGCCATGTTGGATATCACTGTAGTCAGGATACTCCCTTATGGGTCTATAAAATCCTTACCAAAGGCAAGACCAGTATTCTGTAATCTTCTGTGGGTTACAGAGCCTCTGAGATCCATGTAAAAGCTATGAATACACTCCCTAAAAAAGTTTATACATGCACATACACACAAAACAACCTTGCAACAATACTTACACCAAGAATTCTCTTACAGAGTCCTCTCACTACGGAATACCTTTATTACTCATTAACTTACTGGGGGGAAGACATACAGTTACAGAAGATAGTCTCACACAAAGGCAGAGAGGACTATCAGGGACTAAGCTCCTTCTGGGAACCAAGGGCCATAAATGCTTACTATGCTGCCTCACATAATTCTTGAGAACTGCAAGGTAATGACCTCTGTGACTCTGCTAATTAGCTGTGAAGCAGGAGGGTCTCTCAGGCAGAAAACTAGAAATGGCAGGGAGGCTCTCACTTCTGCCATTTATATGCTATAGAAACCCAGTAAAGTAATTTCCTCTCTCTGAGCCTCACTTTCCTTTTCCATGAAATGGTTTGACCAGATTTTTGATTTCCAAGTTCCCTTCCTTCAAGTTTTAGTGTTTAAAGATCCTGCAGTTTTGAACACTGCAAATCTTTTAAGTATCTTCATGAAATAACCTGTGACTGAGTCAACCATCCTGTAAGTAAATGAGCTTGTGACCTATAGGAATGTGCTTCTGTAACTTAAGGAACTGTTAGAAGTCCATGGTCTTCAGGGCCCACATCCAGATACCACAATGAAATGAAGGTCCATCCACACAATGATGTGACTCAGGAGAGGAAGGAAAAACAGAATTTTAAAACCCTAATATAGGAAAACAAGTTGCTGCCTCTATGACTTTTTAATTCTATCCTGAAAGACAATATTCTCTATTTTCTGACATCGAGGAGGAGGGAAATGGATTTTTCTTGCTACTGGCTCCATCGAAAACACTCTGTGGCATGCTCTGCTGAGAAGGTTCAAACCAAAGAGCCAAGGAACCTTGAATTTTCTCTTTTATCCCCCCATCCTGTCTAAGCTCTTTTTTTTTTTTTTTTTTTTTTTTTTTTGAGACGGAGTCTTGCTCCATCGCCCAGGCTGGAGTGCAGTGGCCGGATCTCGGCTTACTGCAAGCTCCGCCTCCCAGGTTCACACCATTCTCCTGCCTCAGCCTCCCGAGTAGCTGGGACTACAGGCGCCCACTACCTCGCCCGGCTAGTTTTTTGTTTTTTTTTTTTTATAGAGACGGGGTTTCACCGGGTTAGCCAGGATGGTCTCGATCTCTTGACCTCGTGATCCGCCCGTCTCGGCCTCCCAAAGTGCTGGGATTACAGGCTTGAGCCACCGCGCCCGGCCTAAGCTCTTTCTTTAGCTTGGTCATAAGGAGCAAAATTCTCATGAGCACAGGTGTTAAGTTGTGCTTCCTGTTTTATAGTTGTGTGACAACAGTGAATTAAGAGCAACCATTCTGGGTCTCATCAGAATCAGAACTTCCCCCTGAAGCATATAAGTTGGTAGAAGGACTATGACCCACATGTCCCTCACACATCTAATGAAGAGAGTTGCTGATGAACTACCAGCTCTTTTAAGTGCTTGGAGTTTTCTTAGGAAGACAAGCTCCCTGTGATGCTAGCGATACTTGGTGGTTTCTCGGTTACTCCCCACAGTACTTAACATCTTTCTTAACTTCCTTCTCTCATATTTCACTCTGCTGTTGCTCTTCATTGCTGCCTTTCTTGTTGCCTAGGCATAGTACTTGGTTTCTATGTTGGCTTATTTGAGGAGCTGCTGTGATGGAACAGAGTGAATGCTGCCTTTGACCCCAGAAAACCTGGGTTCAAATTCCAGATATATTATTTACTACCTGTTGATGGACTGGCAAAGCCTCAGTTTACTCATATGGAAAACCAAGAGAATAACCTCTCACTCTGTACCAAGATAGTTGCAAAGTTCAAATGTACAGTAGATAGGGTGGCCTTTCATCCACTGAAGAGCTTTAAAGATTGTCACATTTTCATGCCTGTAATCCCAGCACTTTGGGAGGCTGAGGTGGGTGGATCATGAAGTCAAGAGTTCGAGACCAGCCTGGCCTATATGGTGAAACTCTGTCTCTACTGAAAATCCAAAAAAATAGAAAAAATAGCTAGGTGTGGTGGTGCACCCCTGTAGTCCCAGCTGTTCGGGAGGGTGAGGCAGGAGAATCGCATGAACCTGGGAGGTGGAGCTTGCAGTGAGCCAAGATCGTACCACTGCACTCCAGTCTGGGCGACAGACAGAGCAAGACTCCATCTCAAAAAAAAAATGCCACTTTTATGATCAATAAACTATAACCTCCTGGAAGCAAGCCCTGTATCTTGAGTATGTCAGCCCAATATCCTACATGTAGTAAGCACTCCGTAAATATTTACTGACTGAATGCATGAGGATATTACTACCAGGCCTGTTCTCATGAGGTGCTCTGCAGAGATAGGCATTAGTCTAGATAGGAGGAATAGTGATTTCACTGGAGTGCCTAAGTAGTCACAACACAGCCTGGGAGCAAAGGGACTGAGAATTCTAAACCTTGTTCCCTTTATCAAGAGTCATTCACCTCCAAATCTCAGTTCAATTTTCTCAGGTTTGTAGGTACAAAGCTCACTAGCATCTGTACAAGGCTGAAAGCAGCTGCCTAGCTATGAAGAGATAGGGAAGAAATATGAAAATATGAAAAAATGAAAAACAGTTTCCAGAAGCACGCACACATGGCTACTATAACTGAAGATATTGTTGTTTTACAATGATGACTTCTCGCAGAATTCAGTTATTTTGAGGAGCAGTTTGCTCCTTGCTGTGGGTCTAGAATCCAGATAATTAATATGTAATTTCTATCTCTGAAGAGAGAGTGAGTCTGACACTTATCCTCACAATAGCAGTCAACTGCAAAAATGAACTACCAGAGTTTGATAGTCACCCAGAAATTCCCTTAAAGGACTGAAGAAGCTTCTGGCTACAGAATATGGAGAGGCACATACAAAATTGATAAGGGTTACTGTAGCCTTGTAGTGTAGTTTGAAGTCAGGTAACTTGATACCTCCAGCTTTATTCTTTTTGCTTAGAATTGTCTAGGGTATATAGGCTCTTTTTGGTTCCATATGAAATTTAAGGTAGTATTTTCTAATTCTGTGAAGGAAGTCAATGGTAGCTTAATGGGGATAGCATTGAATCTATAATTTACTTTGGGCAGTATGGCAATTGTCACAATATTGATTCTTCCTATCCATGAGCATGGAATGTTTTTCCATTTGTTTGTGTCCTCTCTTATTGCCTTGAGCAGTGGTTTGTAGTTCTCCTTGAAGAGGTCCTTCACATCCCTTGTAAGTTG
>NW_016825209.1:38317-46685 GCF_001698545.2 Rhinopithecus bieti | reverse complement strand
GATCTCAGCTCACTGCAAGCTCCGCCTCCCGGGTTCACGCCATTCTCCTGCCTCAGCCTCCCGAGTAGCTGGGACTACAGGCGCCCGCCAGGTCGCCCGGCTAGTTTTTTGTATTTTTAGTAGAGACGGGGTTTCACCATGTTAGCCAGGATGGTCTTGACTGGCCTACTGAGAAAAATTTTTTAAATTAGATAATCTAGAGAGCTACTAAGATACCAAGAGATGGGAAAACATAAGACCTTTGCAGATTTATAAGTACAGAAGTGATTATCTAAAGCAGAGGTCAACAAACTGCAGCCCATAAACCAAATCCACTCTACCATCTGTTTTGTGAGGCCCAACGAGCTAAGAATGATTTCTAAATTTTAAATGGTTAAAAGAAAATAATATTAAATGATATGTGAAAATTAAGTGAAATTCAAATTTCAGTGCCCATAAAGTTTTATTGGAACACAGCTACTCCCATTAGTTCAAGTATTATCCATGGCTGCTTTCATCCTACAAAGGCAGAGCTGAGTAGTTGACACAGAGACCATATGATCTGCAAAGCCTAAAATATTTACTACATGGCCCTTTACAAAAGTTAACCAACCCCTAAATCTAAAGTCTGTCTGTGACTTTTAAGAAAACCAGAGACAGAAACATGAGAGGAGTTTTGTGAAAAGATCTCTAGGACTCGCAAAGTCAGGATCAGTCAACTCCTTGGCCAAAGATACCTGATGAAGGCTCTGTTGAAGCTGCAAGCAGATCCTCTTAGCACAGTTAATTTGCCTCTGGGAAATGTTACTCGAAAAGTCAGGGAGTGAAGGGGACACTGATATGCACCAAAAACTCTCTGCTAGACTCCAAACTAGAGGTAACATTCAATTCCACATGAGTTGAGGTGGGAAAGAATGGATTTAAAGGACAGAAAGAGTTCAGTGAGGGTTCACTTGCATTTCTTCCCTAACAAAAACCTGGGGTGAGAGAGAGAATCAAAGCCATACTTACATAAAATTTGCCAAAGAAACTAAATTGGGACCTATTGTAAACATCAGTGAGGATGGTGTAATTCTTTGAGTTCAGAATATAAACTACAGTTTCAATTTTATGATGTGTACCAAACAGCACTCCATGTGTACAAAACAAATGGACATATAATCTCCAACGTTTTACTAGAAAATATCTGAAAAATAGTAAATTCTTGAGCACATAATGCACATGATGGATTAATTAACCCTCTTTGAAACATAATGAGGTAGAGATGGGGATTCATATCCTGATTTTCCAGATGAGAAAATAGAAAAGAAAGGAAGTTACCCAGCAATGATCACAAGGTAAAAATCTCAGAGTCCTGAGTTTTAACCCACTCCATACATAGTACACTCTCTCAGCTGGCTCTATCCCCATCTGAAGATTGCTTCTTTAATTGATTAGGATCTTGGATTAGTCATCTTCTAGGAAAGCAAGACCAAAAACATAGGCAGGTATAAATACATGTGAGTTTGCTGAAATGATGATGATTATGTTTGTAATTTGTAGAACGATCACAAAATGTCTAACCTGGAAACACATTTTGAAATATCTAGTTCAAGTCCGTTGTTTTACAGTCAAGGAAAACTGAGGTTCAAAAGGGGAAATTTCTTATCCAAGACTATACAACTAAAACCTCTCTGAGCCCTTACCTCTGTTTATGGGTATTGCTTTACTTTGACTTCCTGGTCTCTTAGCATTCAAAATGCCTTCCCTTTCACCACCCCACTCATCCCACCCACGCCATAAACCAACTATTTCCCTACATGCCTGTTTCTAACCCAGAGTTCATCCCACCAAGCACTGCCCCCAGACATAGACTTAGACCAACTTTCTCTCTGCCTTCCCCCCCCCCCACACTCCCCCCACACACTATGACCAAGTTTCTGTCAACCATAATTTGGTCATTTTACCCTCATGGCTTAGTAGCATTATTTTTTCTCACCAGACCCTTTTTTCTATGCAGACCTTTCCCTGCCCAGCTTCACCCTTACCCCAATTCTCCAATATTACTGACAAGGAGAAAATGTAGGACTCCCCATTCCCACTCTTTCTCAACAACAAAACCTGGCCAGACTACAACTGACTCTGTGCTGAGCCCTGCATCAATGACAGCCTAAAAGTCCCATGTATTATAAGCCATCAAAGCTAGAAATATATTTAAGTCCCATGTATTATAAACCATCAAAGCTAGAAATATATTTCTGTCTGAGATGCCAGGCTTTTAAGTCCTGTACTTGTGCCCATTCCAGAGATTTCTGAAACTATGAATTAAGTGATAATCAAGAGTCTGAATACACAGTCTGAGTTAACTGACTACAACAAGCAAATGAGGAAGAGAAAGATTTCTGTTTCTACTCTCACTAAGACAGGTGTAATTTGATGTTTCAACAAGCCAGATTGAGAACCACCTCCAGAAAGGCCATATGGGTGAAAAAGATGCACTGTAAAAATGGAAAAAGATAATCAAATCAATAAATGTTCTCTTAGGGTAATAAGACAGCCCCCTGCCTTCAAATAGGGATAACCATGGCGGTAAAATCAATCCAACAACTTTACAGATGTGGGCAGAAAGAAAACACCAGTATTTTTTTTTTTTTGCTTTTTTTAGGGGTGTGTGTGTGTGTGTGTGTGTGTGTGGGTGTGTGTGTGTGTGTGTGTGTGTGTGTGTGTGTGTGTGTGTTTTCTAAACCACCTTCTCCTACCTTCAAAGGGCTCAGGACTGAAATGTATGGTCCGTATTTCAAAATAACCAAGGGGTTCAGAAGGTCCCTTTTCCTGGTTTTGCAAGGAATCCATTGCTGATTTTTCATATTTCAAGCAGGCAAGAGCATTTGGCCCCATGAGCTCAGAGAGTTTCCCTAACTTAAGAGACTCTAGGGTGTAGAGCATTTTGAAACCTTGCTGGATTTCTGTATGTTCTGTGAGTTGGGTGATTCCCTCCCCACAACCTCATCGCTTTCTTCCCTGTTCTCAAATGGCACAGGATCCACCTCATGGCAGAGCTCCTCCCAGGCAGCCCTACCAGCTGCCTTTCTGCCTGTCTCCCTCCTTCAGCTCTAACTTCTGCAGAAAGCTCCCATGTAGGATGTATGATACGACAGTAAAATCTTCCCTTTCACAATGTGATTGAGCATTTCCTCTGTTTTCTGAAAATAACAATTTGGTGACCCAGATTTGTAAAACCCAGAGACAGCATCAAGTATAATCTAATCTATCTGACTATTGAATTTGCTTGTTTGTTCACTTGAACTCCTTTCCCATCTGATATGGCTTCTATTACTGTGGTGCCTGGGCTTGCTGACACACTACCTCTAGATGACTGCTCTGTTTCATTCTCTGCTCTATAGACAGGGCCCACTGGGTGAGAGGGTATGGAGAAGTGCCAGGGTCTCACTGGGGAAGTTGGGGTGGTCTGAAGTCTCTGGAGCCCCTCCTCACTTCCTTTTCTGACAGCCATCCTTTCATGAGTACTCGGAAGAAAGGAAGGCACTGCTCTCAGGTTCTTTAGGCTCTGCTCTAGGCCTCACTGCCCAGACCTAGACACTAGGGCCCTGGGCTTCATGCTAGCCCAGCATAAACAGTAACAATGGGTCATTTGGGGGTATGAGCTGAACATGGGGCATGTTTTTAGTAATACCAAATGATAGCTGCCTTCTTGTGGGCCCCGAGGACTGGAATTAAACAACATAGCAGCTTCTGTTTTATAGATATTTCTGCGACCCAGCCAAAATGATGAATTAACACTCAGCATTGTGATTGACTATCATCGAGGAGGTCAGTTAAAGGGCATTCTCTTTCTACCTTTTCTCTAGATGCTTCAAACTCTCTGGTGCTTCTTCCATCCTCTGATGAGTATCAGTACATTTGTGGTGAATGGTGTGGCCTACATACCTATCTTTAAGATTGTTCTCAAGGTTTATAGCTCTTATAGAAGGAAAGGTTCTCTGTTCTGGTTCTGACGTGGAACTCAACACTTCCAGCCAGTGAGAGGAAAGAGAAAGGCCTTGGCAGGAAGTACCTCTTTGGGGAAAGTCGGGGCAGAGGTGAATACTGGCGTTTGACAACGGGTCTGGTCCCAGAGCACAGCATCTGTCTCTAGGGGCTCCTCATCAATGTCCATTTGAGAAGAAAGCCCTCAATACAGGGTGGAGAGTGAAGTGGATAAGCAGGAAGCTTAAGCCCTGGGTGGTTAGAGGAAGAGACATTACTATATATAAGAGGCCTGAAAATGGGAGTTTCTACGGCAGAATGTAGGCTGAGCACCTCTAGGGGTTGAGCAGACATGAGTTGTTCTAAGCTAAATAAAACTAAGGAGCTAGGGCTTGAGCCAATTTAGCCAGATATAAGATGCTACCTTAGATTAAGATTAGGGACTAATGGACAGGCTTTGAGGTCAGATCTCTGGAGAGGAGAATAAATGTGTTTCTTCACTCTGAGTTCTTACCTACCTAGGAACTATTAACGCAAAGACAGGTCCCAAGGAGGCAGCAACAGGAGGGAGCAGGTGCAGAGACTGATAGTCTGCTGAAGAGTGAGAACACTCTCTTTCTGGGGCCGAGGCCAGGAAGCCTTTGCTAAGGAACAGTCTCATATTCATCCCAAGGAACAGGCTGGGGACTCAGTTGGGGTTTCTCCACTTCTAACCTCTCTAATAAGGACAAATTTTTCCTTTACTAGTCAGCAGAGTAGAAAACAAGAAGGGAGGAAATTAAATCTTTTCAAATCATTAATTTTTCTTTCATTTCTAGGACCTACTGAGCCCCAAGCCCCAGCTGGGACCATCTTCACTGCCTACATTGCCTGTACAAACAAGGCTGCTGAAACCAGGGAACTAGCAAGTACAAAAATTTGCTTCCTTAGACTCCTAAGTTATTTGATAGGGCCTTGTCAATGACTCTGTTTCTGAGATGATAAAATCCTGGGCCCTGAAAGGTTAGTGTCTCTCTCTGGAAGGTAAAGGAGAAAGGGAAACAGAAGTGCATGTGCATGTCCCTTTACCTTCAGCGGCTCTTTTGAAGAAGACCTTGCAGCTTCCACATGTGAGAGCTCCATAGTGACACCCAGAAGCTTCATCTCCACAGATCAGGCAGGTCTTCTGGGGTGGAAAGTAATAGTCAATGGGCAAAACATGGTCCCTGGCAGTCTCCAAACTGGAAAGAAACAAAAAACCAATGCAACACATGTCATTGAATGGCAGAAATAGGAAGTGAAGTCTGAGGTCTTCAGGATTAACCTGCATGCATAAACTACTATTATTTGATGCTCAAGTGAGTTAGTGTGAAGCTGAATTTTCTGAGACTTCTCCTAAAGATGGTGGTCATAGGGTGTGACTGAGCCTTTTTGGAACTTGCCAAAGGATTAGGGAAGTTCTCTGGGATTAGCCAATCTCATAGTCTATGTCTATAAGAGGGAGCAATGAAGGTAGGAAACCTGAGGTTAAGATATCTAACTTAAGGTGGTGTTCAGGCAACATTTTCAGACTAATTAAATGATATGAACCCAGCTTTGTGACTTTACCTCATCCAAAGGGAGAACTATAACAAAACCAGACCAAATATCAAAGGAATTTGATGTTCTTTAATTTAGCTCCTCGAGCCTCAAATCTCATCTATAAAATAGGGATAATATCTCCCATCCTATTGAGCTGCTGCTGTGAGTGGTAATATAAATCAGATAATGGATAAAATGTCCTTGGAATAAATACACAAGGATCGTGATTAGTATTATCATACAAGTCTTATTCTTTTTTCCCCCATTTCTTCACTTTCCTTAGGTGTTTCTCTAGATCACACGGACATCTGCCAGATTTCATTCCACAACATAAAGTACCAAGTATAATCCCTATGCCTGAGGCTTCTGTTGAAAAAATGATGCACGGTGATCCTGGACATCTTTTAGGCTACTACCATCAAAATACTTGGCCACTAAGGGACTCATAAGTTCTTTGGGCAAGGATGGAGCTTCAGAATTCACATTGTTTAACTGCCTTTCTCCAAGAACATCTGTGCCCAAGCTCTTTCAGGTGGATATGAAAGAGAAGAGTCAGAAAGCAAATCCTAAAACCTTCATGGAAGGTTAATTCTCAGTCTCCTATAGTAAAAAATTCAAGTTTGAACAAAATGGAACATTGTTCTCACTACCCAAAGGTCAACTTTTGTCTTTCCTATGTCTTATGCCTAAACATTAAACAAAACTCAAGTGGCATTCTGGGTTAATCCGCCTCAGAGAGATGACAACTGCCCATGCTATCATTCACAAGAGCACAACTGCTGTATTTTATAAGTACTTCTTCCTTACTAAGGAATGAAGGAAAATGAGCCCTAATGGGAGCCTTTTTGCTGTGTCAGGTGATTTCAACACCTAACAATAACTCTGTGAAGACAAGCTTATTTTCTCATTTTAATATCCATTGTACAGATGAAAGAAGTAAGACTTGGAGAGGAGAAGTTCAGAAGAATTTGACTCCAAGTCCATTACAGTTTCCATTACCCTATTGTCTTCTCACCATTCACCTTTACTTTCCACCAATGGCCTTTTCATTCAAATGCTCAGCACAGTCACCAGAATAAAAAAAATAAAAACATGAAAAGTTATCCTCCCCTCAGCCCCAAGTGAACAGCTCTGGCAGGACAAGAACAAAGAAAACTTTCACTCACTTTACAAGCACTTTACCAGCAAGACACAAATATCAGCCTTTATTCAAGTCCCAAGTACAACAGAAAACAATCAAAAAGTTCTACTGATTTGCACTCTCAGTGGCTTGATATCATGGCCTATCTTCACTCCCCACAAGCCTTCCTTTCCCTACCCTAACTAGAAAGCCAGCAAGAGCACTTCCAACAACCCAAGGCTAGCAAGGCCATAAGTTCCACAGGGAAAGAGCTTACTTCCAATATACAATTCAGCTAAATGCTAAGATCATAATTCCTTTGGCTAAAATGTCATTTCCTTGGGTAAAACTGTGCCCCCTTCCTCAGTCCTGAATGAAACATGGAGAAGAAATAGAAAATTTTCCCAAGTACCTGTCTCCTTTCTCCACCTTTTTGACTTCTGTTACTAACACAAACAGTCCAAATAAAATCAGAACAACGTGTATTTAGGCACTCTATGTGCCAGGCCATATCATACATATCATGTCATTTAATTCTTCCAACAACCTACCAGGTAGCTCTGTATCATCCCTATATCACAAAAGAGGAAACTGATGCTCAGAACAATTAAGTGAACTTGTTCAAGGTCACGCATCTATTAATGATAACTGGCAATGCCAGGATTCCATCCTGGGTGAGTCTGACTCCAAAGTGTAGATTCTTAATCACTGACAAACCATGTTGTGCTACTGAAGGTTAAGATTAGGTAGATTGGTTCAACTCAACTCTTAGCATCTAGCCCTGTGGACCAGGCACAGGGGTAGATGCTGGGGATATAGTGGTGATCGAGATATTTCCTTGGCCCTAAAAAAATACTATTTGTTAGAGAAGAAAGACGGGAAGTAAATAATTATAAAATAAGATAGTAAATGATATAAGAAAGCAGAGTGAAGACTGCTACAGATGAGGATGTACTTCAAAGATAGGATTATTATTTGAAAGACACAAATGTATGTATGGGTAAAGGAGATGATAATGATGATGCTGATGATGATAATGATTATTATTATTAGATAATTACAAAATAAATATCAGATAAACAGTCTATCTATTTTGTAGATAGACCACTAGCCAAACTAATAAAGAAGAAAAGAGAGAAGAATCATAGATGCAATAAAAAATGATAAAGGGGATATCACCACTCATCCCACAGAAATATAAATTACCATCAGAGAATACTATAAACACCTCTGGGGCACATAAAATAGAAAATCTGGAAGAAATAGAAAAATTCCTGAACACATATGCCCTCCCAAACCTAAAGCAGGAAGAAGTCAAATCCCTGAATAGACCAATAACAAGTTCTGAAACTGAGGCAGTAATTAATAGCCTACCAACCAAAAAATGTCCAGGACCAGATGGATTCACAGCCGAATTCTACCAGGGGTACAAAGAGGAGCTGGTACCATTCCTTCTGAAACTATTCCAAACAATAGAAAAAGAAGGAACCCTCCTTAATTCATTTTATGGGCCAGCATCATCCTGATACCAAAACCTGGCAGAGACACAACAAAAAAAGAAAATGTCAGGACAATAACCCTGATGAACATCAATGCGAAAATCCTCAATAAAATACTGGCAAACCGAATCCAGCAGCACATCAAAAAGCTTATCCACCATGATCAAGTGGGTTTCATCCCTGGGATGCAAGGCTGGTTCAACATACACAAATCAGTAAACATAATCCATCACATCAACAGAAC
>NW_016825209.1:33067-37472 GCF_001698545.2 Rhinopithecus bieti | reverse complement strand
TTTAATAAATGGTGTTGGGAAAACTGGCTAGCCATATGCAGAAAACTGAACCTGGACCCCTTCCTTACACCTTATACAAAAATTAAATCAAGATGAGTCTTAAACGTAAGACCTAAAACCATTAAATCCCTAGAAGAAAACCTAGGTAATACTATTCAAGACATAAGTATGGTCAAAGACTTCATGACTAAAACACCAAAAGCAATGGCAACAAAAGCCAAAATTGACAAATGGAATCTAATTAAACTAAAGAGCTTCTGCACAGCCAAAGAAACTATCATCGAAGTGAACGGGCAACCTACAGAATGGGAGAAAATTTTTGCAGTCTATCCATCTGACAAAAGGCTAATATCCAGAATGTACAAGGAACTTAAACAAATTTACAAGAAAAAACAACGCCATCAAAAAGTGGGTGAAGGAAATTAACAGGCACTCCTCAAAAGAAGACATTTATGCAGCCAACAAACATATTTTAAAAAGCTCATCACCACTGGTCATTACAGAAATGCAAATCAAAACCACAATGAGAGACCATCACATGCCACATGCCACATGCCAGTTAGAATCGTGATCATTAAAAAGTCAGGATACAACAGACGCTGGAGAGGATGTGGAGAAATAGGAACGCTTTTACATTGTTGGTGGGAGTGTAAATTAGTTCAACCATTGTGGAAGAGAGTGTGGCAATTCCTCAAGGATCTAGAACTAGAAATACCATTTGACCAAGCAATCCCATTACTGGGTACATAACCAAAGGATTATAAATCATTCTACCATAAAGAGACATGCACACTTATGTTTACAGAGGCACTATTCACAATAGCAAAGACTTGGAACCAACCCAAATGTACATCAATGATAGACTGGATAAAGGAAATGTGGCACATATACACCATGGAATATTATGCAGCCATATAAAAGGATGAGTTCATGTCCTTTGCAGGGACATGGATGAAGCTGGAAACCATCATTCTCAGAAAACAAACACAGGAACAGAAAACCAAACACTGCATATTCTCACTCATAAGTGGGAGCTGAACAATGAGAACACTTGGACACAGGGCAGGGAACATCACACACTGGGGCCAGTGATGGGTGAGGGGCAAGCAGGGGGAATAGCATTAGGAGAAATATCTAATGCAGATGACAGTTGATTGGTGCAGCAAACCACCCTGGCACGTGTATACCTATGTAACAAACCTGCATATTCTGCACATGTATCCCAGAACTTAAAGTATAATAAAAAACGAAAAAAAATTATCAGATAAACAAAATGGAAACATGCAGAAAACTCATTTTGTAAAGGACTTTTAAGAAATAGAAATGGACTGTTGCCGTTCAATGGCTATAAAGTTTCAGTTAAGCATGAAGAAAAAATTCTAGACATCTGCTGTACAACATTGTGCCTATAGTTAACAATATGGTGTTGTGCCCTTAAATTTTGTTATGAGGGTAGACTTTATTGTGTTATTATTAAAAATGTTTTTTAAAGAAATCGAAATTTTCATCCATGCTAAAGTGAAAATACAGTTAAAATTTTTTCAAAGAATCTAATTGAATTTACAATCAATGAAAGACAAAATATTCATTAGAGTTTTGTTTGTTAGGTATGAGTTTAATAAAGTGCACCTTGAACAAAAATAACTGTAAAGGAGGAAGAGGAAGATAAATAGTGAAGGGGATTCAGAATCTGGACTTTTACTAATTGCAACCCATTTTGACTAGAGACCTGAGATAGTAACTCCTGGCCTCACTAGGACAGTCTCTGCCTCTCCCCGACTCCCCCACTAGGAAAATATTTTGGATAGCACTCCCACTGATCCTGACCTAGTGTGGAAAAATGGCACATTGCAGCTCTGACTCATGAGCTAAACTTTGGGCCCTGGAAATGAAAATTCCAAGTTCAGTCCCCCTCTGAGGCTTATATCCTAGGGAAAGTTGGGCACATATGTACCAGGAGGCACATGCAGGAACAGTCATAACAGTTTTGTTTATAAAAGCATAAAAGATAAACATCAACTGACAGGAGAAAAATAATTATGGCACACATATCCAATAAAATACAATTCAGCAATGAAAAGGAATGGAATCGAGCTACACATAGTTGAATCTCAAATACTAATGCTGTGTAAAAGTCATAACTCACAATTGGATACATACAATATGATTCCATTATATAAAGTTCAAAAAGAAGCAAAAGCAAACAATATATTATTTGGGAATATACATGTGAAAAGTTATCAAAATGCAAGGGAATATTAAAACCCTAAATTAGGATAGTGGCTACCTCTGAGGGGAGGCTGGGAGTGATGATAAGAGGAAAGAGGATATAAGTAGATTTATGCTCTTATTTAAAAAATATTGACTAAGCTCCTATTATGTGGCTGGCACTCTTCTAGGTCCTGGGGATATAGCAGTGAACAAAACAGACAAAAATCCATGCCTTCACAGAGCTTCCATTCTAATAGGGTTGTTGCAATGATGATGTTAATGTTGTTGATTCTTTAGTCAGGGCTCATAAACATTAATTTTATTGTTATGCCATATAACTTATATATTACATGAATTCTTTGATATTACTAAAACAGCACATAATAAAAGAAAACTAAAATAAAACCTCAAAAGTTTTGAATATGCTCCTAGATAACATCCTAATTGCAAACACAGGAGAGGCTTGCTTTGAGAACAAGTGCAGAATTTGCACGTGACATTGTGTTTTTTCTTACCTCTCGTGTTTTTTCTTACCTCTCGTGTTTTTTCTTACCTCTCGTGTTTTTTCTTACCTCGTGTGTTTTCTTACCTCTTGTGTTTTTTCTTACCTCATGTTCACTTATTATCCTGAGGCAGGGCATTTGGTTTTATGAGTCCGAGGCAAAAGCAATGCCCCATAGAATGGAAGGTTTCTGAACCAGAACACCACTTACAATTCTTCAACAATTTCACTATTAATTAAATAAAAGTGGATTACTAGAAGCTGTTGGCCTGCTAATGCAGGCTCAACCATGGGGAACTTGGGCTTAGGAAACCTTGGCACCCAGCTGAGACCGCCAGGTCTCTCTCTCTCTCTCTCTCTGACTCCTTTCCTTTTTCTCTCCTCTCCTCTGCTCCTCCCCCTGCCCCTCGACTTTCTTTTCAAAGGAGGACTTGGGGATACTTTGAAGGATGTGATTAATTTAAATAAGTCCTCCAGTGACTGTGGAAGCGGCGTGTAATGCAAAAGTCACAGACCAGTTTCATTTGTTAGCGAGAGGAATGGCAAACCAACAAGGCTTTGGAGCTCACCAGACCTGGGTTGGAATCCTGCCTCTACCACTGAACTTTGGGTGAAATAATTAAGGCTCTCTGTGCTCCATTTGCCTCATTTATAGTTGGAAATATTTTCAACTCTAGACGGCTTTTGTGAGAATTACAGTTACATTAAATAACACATGTAAAAGCCCTTGCCTCTGTGCCTGCCACGCGGTAGGTACATTGTACGTCTTAGTTGCCTTAATCTTTTGTCTTACCATAAGAAAATGAAATATCTAATATCCTAAAAATAAAAAAGAGTATGTTTCTTGGCTATGCAGAGCTTTTAGAGAAAGGTAAATACATGTGGGGGTTGGGGGGTGTAGAGCATAGGAGGTGGGGAGGGAGGGAGAAAGAGAGAGAGGGGAAGAGACAGAGAGGGCAAGGGTAGACATGTAAACACATATCTTTCTCATACATACCTACTTTTCAAACTAAAAGAGGTTGAGGCAACCACCAAACATCTTTATGGAACATAATATTTTTCCTTATGTTTAGTCACAAAATATATTTTATTAATTACATTGTGGAACATGACATCCCTACATGACTTTTAAGATAAAATCAGAGAGTTCGCAATTATTCTCTCCTTATAGATCTATTGTACTTACTTATTTGTGGTTACAAGGAATATTTTGGTGGAGAAGTTGGTGAAGTAATGGCTTAAGACAGGTAGCATCTTTATTCCCTGCCACCGTGAGATTTGAAATTTAGTGTGTGTTCATTCACGAGGGCAGCAATGTTTACTATTAAAAGTATTACTCGTTTAGTTCATAGCTTTTTAATTCTCTTTAATAAATTCTTTAGTTGAAGTGGAAAGACATATAGGCAAACATCTAGTTTTCATGTCCATCTCTGCCACTTGCTAACAGAATGACCTTGAACAACTCTTTTGACGTCAATTTCTTTACACGTAAAATGGGCAAAGAAATATAGATCCCACAAGATTGCAATGAGGATTCAGTGAAGCTGTGGCCCCACACCATTGCTGACACAGTGCTTAATAAATGGTTATTACTGTAATAATCTTATGAGAAAGTTGTAGAGGAGAGATGAGGGAGAACAAGGTTTTGAGAAGCTACCACTGAGGTAGGTATCATTACCTCTATTTTGCATA
>NW_016825209.1:6311-31627 GCF_001698545.2 Rhinopithecus bieti | reverse complement strand
TTTTTTTTTTTTTTTTTTTTTTGCAGGTTTGAAGTGGTCCAACATCTTTTATTTTCATGTGGGTATCCAATTTTTCCAGTACAATTTATTGAAAAGACTATTCTTTCCTCATTGAATTGTCTTAACAACATTTTGAAGATCAATTGGCCTTAAATGTAAGAGTTAATTTTTGGATTCTCAATAGTATTCCATTTATTGATCTGTTTTTCCTTATGCCAATACCATATGCTCTTGATTACCACTGCTTTATAGTAAGGTTTGGAATCAGGAAGCGTGGGTGCACTGACTTTGTTTTTCTTTCTCAATATTATTTTGGCTATCCTAGATTCCATGTATTTAAATATTAATTTTAGGGTCAGATTTTCATTTTCTGCTAAGAAAACAGCCAGGATTTTGATAGGGATTTCCTTCAATCTTTGGGGAGTATTTCCATCTTGACAATATTGAGTCCTCTGGCACATGAACAAGGGATGTTTTCTATTTACTTAGATTTTAATTACTTTCCACAGTGTTTTGTGGTTTGCAGCATACAAGTCTTACACTTCTTTTGTTAAATTTATTTTTAAGTATTCTGGTATTTTGATGATATTGTGAGTGAACTGTTCTGTTTATTTCATTTTCAGATTGTTCATTGCTAGTGCACAGAAATACAATTGATTTTTGCACATTAATGTTGTATTCTGAAACCTTGCTGAACTCGTTTACTCATTTTAATAGTTTGTCATGAATTCTTTAGGGTTTTCTTTGTATAAGCTCATGTCATCTGTGAATATAGATAATTTCACCTCTTCCTTTCCAATATGGGTGTCTTTTGCTTGACTTGAGCCTACAATAAACCTACAATACAATGGTAAATTGAAATGGTGAGAGCAGTCATCCTTGTCTTGTTCCTGATCTTACAAGGAAAATTTCAATCTTTCACTACTAAGTATGATGTTAGCTGTGTGTTTTCAGAGATGTCCATTAGAAAGTTAAGAAAGTTTCCTCCTATTCTTAGCTTTTAGAATGTTAATTTACATTCCAGAGATAAATCCTACCTGGTCACCCTTTATAAACCTTTTTATTTATTGCTGAATTCAGTTTGCTAGCATTTTGTTGAGATTTTTAGAAAGTTATCTATATTCAAACGTGATATTAGCCTGCAGTTTTATTTTTGTGTCATACCTTTGGTTTGGCATCAGGGGAATGCTGACTGTGCAGAATTAGTTGGGAAGGGTTCCAGCCTCTTCGAATTTTTGAAAGAATTTGTGAAGGATTAAATTTTCCTTAAATATGTGATAGTATTCACCAGTGAAGACATCTGAACCTGGGTTTTTATTTGTGGGAAGTTTCTTAATTATTAATCCAGTTTTGTTACAGGACTTGTTACAGGACTACTCAGATTTTCTGTTTCTTCACTGGTCACTTCAGACACTTCAGATAGTTTGTGTTTCTCTGAGTATTTGTCCATTTCATCTAGATCATCTAAGTTTTTGGCATACAGTATAGTTGATATGGTTTTGCTCTGTGTCCCCACCCATATCTCACATTGAATTGTAATTTCCAGTGTTGGGGAAGGGACCTGGTAGGAGGTAACTGGATCACATGGGCAGATTTTCTCCTTGGTCTTCTCATGATAGTGAGTGAGTTGTCATGAAATCTGATGGTTTAAAAGTTTGTGGCACTTCCCCCTTTGCTCTCTCTCTCTCTCCTGCCATTGTGTGAAGACATGTCTTTCATGCCCCTTAGCCTTCCACCTGATTGTAAGTTTCCTGAGGCCTCACCAT
Source organism: Rhinopithecus bieti (assembly GCF_001698545.2). NCBI lineage: Eukaryota > Metazoa > Chordata > Mammalia > Primates > Cercopithecidae > Rhinopithecus > Rhinopithecus bieti. The sequence continues at coordinate 29,861 of NW_016825209.1, read as the reverse complement.
CCATGCCTCCTGTACAGCCTGTGGAACTATGAGTCAATTAAAGCGCTTTTCTTCATAAACTACCCAGTCTCAGGTAGTTGTTTTTATAGCTGTGTGAGAATAAACTAATGCAATGGTATTTCCTTTTAATCCTTTGAGAATTCTTTTTAAGGTACGTAGTGATGGCCCCAGTTTCCCTGCTCATTTTGATAATTTGAATCTTCTCTCTTTTTTTACTTATTCAATATGACTAAAGTTTTTTCAATTTTGTTGATCTCTTCAAAGAAACAATTTTAATTTCATTGATTCTAGTGTTTTCTATTCTATATTTCATTTATTTCCCTTCTAGTCTTTATTAATCTTTCTTCCTGCTTTCTTTGTAGTTTGCTGTTCCTTTCCTAGTCTCCTAAGGTGGAAGGTTAGGTTCTTGATTTGAGATCATTTGTCTTTGTTGATGTAGGCATTCACAGTTATAAATTACCCTTTAAGTACTGCTTTAGCTTGGCTGTATCCTGTAATTTTTGGTATAATGTATTTTCATTTTCATTAATCTCAAAGTATTTTCTCATTTCCCTTATTTCTTCTTTGATCCATTGTTTATGTTCTACAAATGGTGAATTTCCCGAATATCCTTCTATTACTAATTGTTTATTATTTCCACTGTGATCAGAGAACTTACCGAAGTTTTTCTTGAATACATTCTTCTCAGATTGTTGGAAACCTTTGCTTCCTTCCCAGAGTTCTGGAAAAGTTAATTTTCACAACGTTTCCTAGTGTTTTCATTGCTTTCATGAAAGGGTGAATTTATGGGGGTGGGGGTTGGTTCTCATTCAACCATTCTGGAAGTCTTGCCTTCTAAGTAAGGTTATATTTTATGTGACACAACGATTATTCCCTTATACACACACACTAATCCCCATCATGAAGAAAGACAGAAGAGTGGTCACTCCTACTTTGCATTCATTTATTCATCTATGGATCCCTTCATTCAGTAATTAGTACATTATAAAGGGATAGCTCTGCTAAATGATGCATATATAAAGATGAAAAAGACATAGCCCCTATCCTCAAGGAGCTTCCATGGCCCGTTTGAGGCTAAGACAAGTGCACAGATGGTTAATGCAAAGTGTAGCAAGAGAAACGCTGCAAAAGGGGCTGAGATGGCAATTGCTATAGGAAGAAAAAACTTTTTTTGCCTGCAGATACTAGGAGGTAACCCCCACCATGTTCTCAGTCCTATGACTGACCAAACTAAATATTTTACATACTCATCAAATATTTACTTTGAAATCTACTTAGAGATAAGATGGGGGTGTCCATGGCCCTAATGCATACTCAAACCTCAAACCTGACATGTAGCAAGTGCTCTGTACAACACATAACCATGAATAGAACAATTACTTGTCACTATGTATCAGGCTGCTATAGCCCTTTTGGTGATTTCCATTTTCTGTAGCTTACATCACCAACAAACATGCCAAGACAGCTGGAGTGGTGGTAGCAAAAGTGTTTTTTAACAGCATATCCCACTGACAATACAAATCTGTCCTTTTCTCCTGGAATCACTCTAATAAATGGGGCTGGATAGACAAATCCTTATTAGAGTCATGTCCTTGCATTTCCCAAGCCACATCTGCTGTCTTCTGTGAGCCAATTTTTTTTTCCAATGGCTTCTTAGCCATCATAGCCAATCAGCCATGGGACAACTAGCCAGATTTCTTTCTGCAATGCCATCAAATCTTAGGACTGAGAGCTATTTCCACATTATGTTTCTGGAATCCATTGCTAAAGAAACAGGAAATTTTTTAAAAAATATTTGATTTTAATTTACCTGTTAAATCTTACTGAACCAATATTTTTCTCACATCTTCCATCTGAACTTCTGATACTAAAGAAGCTATTTACTGGGGGTTTATTATGTCCTAAGCAGCGGCAAAGGTGCTTAATCCCCACAACTATTACTGCCAAGGACAAAGTGTATCTCTATTTTGATTTCTTCAAGATCACACAACTAGTAAGTAACAGAGCCAGGGTCTGAATGCATGCCTGGCTAACTCTAAAGCCCATGCTCTGTCCACCATACTCTATAGCATTGTCTCTTGTCGACTATCAAAGTTGGATGGCCCTTACCAATCATCTAGTCCAGTGTCTCTCATCTTTGGTTGCACATTAAACTCACTAGGGGGCCTTCTTAAAATACTGATGCTCCTCTCAACATTCCATATTCTGATTTGATTGAACTGGGGTGAGCAGTTCAATACACCATGGAATATTAGGCAACCATATAAAAGGATGAGTTCATGTCCTTTGCAGGAACACAGATGAAGCTGGAAACCATCATTCTCAGCAAACTAACACAGGAACAGAAAACCAAACACCACATGTTCTCACTCATAAGTGGGAGTTGAACAATGAGAACAGATAGACACAGGGAGGGGAACATCACACACCAGGGCCTGTCTGGGGGTAGTGGGCTAGAGAGGGATAGCATCAGGAGAAATACCTAATATAGATGACGTGTTGATGGGTGCAGCAAACCACCATGGCACGCGTATACCTATGTAACCAACCTGCACATTCTGCACATGTATCCCAGAACTTAAAGTATAATTAAAAAACAAAAAACAACAACAACAGCAATGACAAAAATCTGGGCATCCAATTTTTTTCAAAGATCCCCAAATAATTGTAATGGCCACTCAAGGCTGAACCCCACTAAACTAGTCCAACTCCCTCATCATTCAGGGAGAAGTTTCAATCCTAGATAGAGACAGAGAATTGACCAGGAGAAACAGTTATTCAGAGGCAAGTCTGAGAATAGAACAGAGGTGTTACCGTTCTTATGCCAGGGATCTGTTGTAGAACAGTATTTCCTGTCAAATTCTGGATATTTAGCTTCTTCCAGGGCATAGAATTTGGAACAGGCAACCTATGAAAAAATCTATACAACAACCATCATCAGTTATCCATCTATACTCCAAAATCATTTTAACAGGTGGTAAAAGCATTAAACACTACAGCAGCCATCAAAATGAATCTCGCTCATTATGGAGCTACCCTCTTTCTGGAAAATGATCAGTAAATATTTATTGAGTGCCCTTCTATGTGCCAGGCACTGAGAGGCACTTTCAATACATTAGGGCCCCAAAGATACAAATATCCTTGTCCCCTATCATAAATCTGGTCTCAGGAGATTTACTGTCATACAGAGCAAGGGTTACAGAGCTCCATTTTACAGTTGAGGCAAATGAGACTCAGAGTCAAAGACATCTTCTAATAAGTTACAGTGTCAAAAGATGAAAAAGCAAAGGCTTTGGGGCAGAGAAACCTGAGTTTGAATCTCACTATTATTGATCACTAGCCATGTAAAGTTGGGCATGAGATGAACCTAACCTCCCTTCCCATAAGTTTCCTTATCTATAAAATGAAGAAAATCACATTTCAAACCCAAAGAGAATTGTGACAAATGCATCAGACAATACATGGGAAAGGGCCTGGCACACTCAAAATAAATGATAATTTATCCCTATTTCCCCCATCCCACTCCATCTTCCCCTTGGTACTAGAGTCCAGGTGCGTAAGGCATCTGACTTTCAGTTCAGTGAGCTCTGCAATCACCATGCTACCTCCTCTCTCAGACACTACTGGTTAAGGCAGAAAAGCAGCATTTACGACTTGCCCTTACTCAAAATGTATAAAAACCCTGGGGGAAAAAAACCCTATCTTAAAGTCCTTTTGTGACTTTGTCTGTGGCAGGGAAAACACAGATGATATAACTTAAGAAATGTGAAAAAATGTTCAGCCAAGTGTCTGAGGGCTTTGGAAACCCAAAAGAAGGAAGATAGCATCATGTGAGCAGACACAACTTGGGTAGCAGTGAAATGTTGACGAGAATCCACAACCAAGAAGCCAAGGTTAGACATTTCATGTTGGCCCAAAGAAACTACAAGAACTAGAAAAACAGCCCCATTGAGATACTCACCAAGAACAGAGCTTACCCTGATCTCTTAAACAGATGTGTAGTGAGCTCTGGCCCAAGGCAAAACAAGGCAAGGTATTAGCCTTAAACACTTGGGAGAAGTGTCTCTCTTCTCAGCACATAAGAGACTGATTTTCTGATTTTGATCATGGGGAGAGGAGTCATTGTCAGAGACTAAAATATCCCCTACCCCATCTCACTCCAGTACACATCACAACATATAGCACAATAATAACAGCTGACGTTTACTGGGCCACTATATGTCCCAGTTACTATACTACACTCTACATAATTTAACCTCATTTAGTCTTTACAACAAATGCATGAGGTATGCATTATTATCTTCATTTTATAGAAGAAAGAACTGAGGTGTAGAAACCTTAAGTGTTCTGCCCAAGGCCACATACAGCAATCGATGGCTTCAAGATTTTAATTCAAGTCTAACTCCAAGATCAACTATTAGACGATATAGTTTCTCACATTGGATGGCAATCCCCAATGACTCAACTTAGAAAACCATGAGTCATCCTGGACTTAATGTAATACACTTCCCTCAATGCACCCCACCTATCGCTGCCATCCAATCAGTCAATCAGTGACTAATATCTGTTAATTTTACTGCCTAAATAGTTCCTACAATTACACACACACACACACACACACACACACACACCCACACACACAGAGAGAGAGAGAGAGAGAGAGAGAGAGAGAGAGAGAGAGAGAGAGAGAGAGTGAGAGACAGAGAGAGAATCTTTGCCTCCAAAATAACTGCAACTGCCTTATTCAAGTCTTTCTGTTTCCTGTCTGATCCTCTCCAGTCCAGTCCATAAATTACACAGAACCCCAGAGGAATTCTATCTAAAACATCTGCTTCTGTGGCTCCTCTCCCTAGCAGCTTTCAATAACTACCTATGGCTTACAGCAGTGGTTGTAACTCACTGATATATTAGAATCCTCTGAGGAGCTAATTAGCAATATGGAAACTGATTCCACCTTCAGTTAGCACAGACTCTTCTGAATCTGAAGTTACAGGTGAGACCTGAGAATCTGCAATTTTATTAAATGACCAAGTGAAAACCACTTGGCTTACAGGATACAAATTCAAAGCACTAGGATGGCATTCAAAGCTTATTTCTAGCTTCTTATCTCAATACTCTCATAATCTTTTCCATGTGACCTTCCAGCAGTACCACCCTGTTGCAATTCCCTAATCTAACCTTGCTGTTTCATGCCCCTGTAGCTTTGTTTATTGTCACTGCCTCCAACTTCAATGACCCCACCTTGCCCCCAACCATCTGTCTCCTTTGCCACATCATCTCATAACTCAGATCTCAGCCCAAGAGACTACCACTTATTCAATGAAGCCCTTCCTGACTCTGTCCCTAGATAGAATAGGAACACATCTCCACTTGTATGGTCTTCTTTCAAAGTATCTAATATCTTGGTGCATTAGACGGTACTTCTATATGGATTAGAACACAAATAATTGATGCACATATCTGATTCCCATCCACTATGTGGCTTTCATTGATAAATTTCCAGTGTCTAGCCTTGACACTGCCTGGGCACTTTTCCCTCCAATTTTCTCCTCTTTTCGTCTTCCTCCTCTCATTCTTAAGTCACGGAACGGAGTTTGAAAACAACAACGTTATCTCTCAACAGGCATCTTAATTTGAAGGCCAAGATGGACCTGAACAACTTTTGAATCCTAAATGAAGACATTGCTAAACTATATCAGACAAATAAAAAATTTCTCTTTTTTCTCCTCAAAAACTATCAAAGACTTAACAATATCCATTCTATCACAGTATCTGCCATGTCCTGGCCATGAACTTCTTCATATCTAATACAAATCCCTTAGATTATTTCTCTGTCCTCAGTAGAAATGGAAAATAACCACTTGTTATACTCTTACCTTACTCTTTCTATACTACACATTAAGATACGGTTGAACAAAATGTAATCTAGAATAAAAACTGAGAAGGAAAATGTGTCATAGTTGGTATATTGTTAAACTAGGCAAAAGTGAGCTGGTAAGGAGCTGGTGGAACTGTCATTGTTAGATAAACACAGATAAAGTGTTCAATTTGGTAAACAAGCTCTTTCCATTCTGCAAAGTTATCATGTGGTCTCTGGCATAGTACCGTCCTAGTTTCTCTTTGCCATGAAGAGACAAGTTGCAGCCAGACGGAGCCTGCTTTTCTTTGTCCCTCGTCAGTGCCTGCTCTCCACTGTTTCTTCTCTGGAATCTGCCTTAGTATACTGGAATGGGAGTTGGGAGCCTGAAATTCCATCATAAATTCTGATACTAACTCGCTGCATGACCTTGGATCTGTCACCTTTCTCCCTGACTCTATTTTCTCATCTTATAAAACCCATATTTGTGGAGCACTTCAAGCACATAAAGCACATTCACATAAATTTATCTTGTGGGATCTGCACAATCACTCTGTGAGGCAAATAGATGAGTCAAGGGAAGCTTCAAGGAAAGCTTCTGTGTCAAGAGAAGATATATCTTCTATGATATCTATAAAACTCAAGAGAGTTGGATTAGGGGTTCTTTAACTGAACAGCTTAAAATTAACAACAATATGCATAACACTTCATAAACTTAAAAATGCCTTCACATTCATTATAATACATTCTGTCAATTGTATTAGGTGCCTACCATAAGCCAGACACCATTAGACTGAGGATATAGTACAAACAAGTTAAACAAAGGCCCTCACTGTCTTAAGGTAGCTTCCATGGTGGTGGGCATGCATGAAGCACTCATACAAAAAGTTTAGAAAATGAATTTCAGATACTTCTAAGTACAGCAGGGTAAGGGCATACTGGGTGACAGCAGCATTTTATTTAATCATCTCAATATCTCTATCATGTAGATATATTTCATTAACTCCATTTCCAGACAGAGCAAAGAAAAAGGCAGAAAAGCTAAGTGACTTAGCAAGCAAGTGAAGAAAAGAGCTTGGCTTATACACCTACACACCACAACTTCTGAATATATGTTTCATGCTCATCCCATTCTTTTGTTTTGCTCCTGGTACTAGTTTTCTAGGATTCTATGATTTAGTCTTCAAATGACTGACTTGCACTTATTAAAATAAGGCCTTGTTTCTGAGGCCTTAGGAGGATGAGACTTAGGCTAAATGCTTTGTGCTCATGAGATCAGGAGCACCAGGCGCTTTGCCTTCAAAACAGGACCAGCGTGTTTGCTGGTCCATTTGTCTATCAGTTCCTTTAGAGTAGCTGGGGCTTGTTTTGTTCACAGTTTTATCCCCTGCGCCTAGCACATGGCTTGGCCCCTAATTAGTGTTTGTTAAACATTTATGGAAGCTGTGAATAAATGAATGGATGAATGTTTACCTAGGAATGTCTTCATTTCATTTTTACCTTTAAAGATAGTTTTGTTGAATATATGATTCTTGGCTGACAGTTTTTCATTCTTTCAATGTTTAGAATATGGCATTGCACTGCCTTCTGCTCTCTGTTATTTCTGATGAGAATCAGTTTTCATTTTTCTCTTGCTAATTTCAAAAATCTTCTCTTTAATATTTGCTTTCCAATATTTTGCTATGATGTATCTAAGTATCAATACTTTACATTTCCCGCTTTTGAAATTAAAAAAAAAATCTTTGATGTATAGATTGATGTTTTTCATTAAATTTGGGAAGATTTTAGTCCATTTTTAAAAAAATATTCCTTCTGCTCTTTTCCTTTTTCTTCTTTTTTTCTTCTCCTAATGATGTCCCTTTAAAGATGTCCTACATTTCTTTGGGAATCTTTCAGTTGTTTTCATTCTTTTTTTCTTTCTATCTTTCAAAATGAAATAATCTATATTGATTCTATGTTCTAAATTGGCTGATGTTTCTTCTGCCCAAGTTATATCTTCTTGTGACCTTTTCCTAGTGAAATTTTTCCATTTCAGTTTATACTTTTCAACTCCAGATTTTCCATTTTCTTCTTTTTTTATAACTTCTATCACTTTTGGCATTCCTCTACTTGAGGAGAAATTGTTGTTATACCTTTATTTTTAGTATTTTAGACATAGTTCCTTCAGTTCTTTGAATATGTTTAAATAGCTGATTTTAAAGTTTTGCCTAGTTAAGTTCAACATCTTTGTTTCCTCATGGATAGTTTTTTGTTGATTTTCTCATATAATACCACGTATGAGTCACACTTTCCTCATTCTTTGCATGCCTCAAAATTTTAGTTCAAAACAATATTTTAGATACTATATTGTAAAAACTCTGGATATTGACCTGACCCTTTCTGAGACTCATTTTGTTTTTTGCTTAGTCATTTGTTTGTTTAGTGACTTGGCTGAACCACTTCTGTGAAACTGGTTTCCCTGACACTTTGAAACTTCTGGTGTTGCTACTCACATTTTTTTGTTTGTTTTTATGGTTGAGATTGGCATCCCATTGGTCAAATCTGGGTTTACATAAACCACTTATTAAGAATATAGTCACGAATTTTTAATTTTAATTTTTGTTGACTTTTTTTATTCACTTCAACAAATAAAATTAGTTGATATTTTGTATAAATGTATATTGGGGAGCACATTTTTCCTTTTGCCTCAGGCTCAGATATGGGTTGGCATAGCACCAATGAAAAGCTTTACTTTTCTTAACTCTGGGTTTCCTTTATCCTTCCTATCTCCATAATCCATTCTTTAAACCATGATGGCCTAAATTTATTGAACTTCATTCCTTTCCCAGCACTGCCTCTGCACAGTAACCTCAAAGGCCTCCTTTCCCTAACCTGACTTTTAAGCCTTCTGAGTACAGAATAGCTTAGAATGCCTAGGGAATTATGAGGTAGACAAAGATTACATAAACCACTTTTTGGTTAATGTTGCCATGAAGCCCTCTTAGTCAGTTAGATTTTTACCCTTTACCACTACTGGATGTGCATGTGACTTGGAAAACACTTTCACACTTCAGGGAGTTTAGAATTTTGCCCACATTCAGGTAGGGACAAACACTTCAGAAATTATCTCTCTAGTTGCTTTTCAAAGGGCACAATTTTAGGCATAGTTATCTATTCCACTAGAGACAAATATGATTTTATTATTATGCCTGGCTTTGTAGGAGTTGCCCCTTGGTCAGGGTGGCATAACATTTAGAAAATGTAGGGCCAGACATTGTACTTAAGCCTTTTTATCCTTAAGCCCTCCATATTTTACTGATGGATCCATGTGTGGCTTGAGGAATGATTTAGAGCCTACACCACATCCTGTCTAGGTTGCTTTTGAGAGGGTACAGTAAAGCACACATGCATAACTTTCCACACACCCAGCAGTGAGTGTAATTCCACAAGGGCTCTTCTTAGTGATTCCTTTGTCTGGTTCTCTGGTATCCTCCATGTTGGTCTGCTGTTTTGTTTGTTGCTACTAGTATCATGGAGCTACCAATCCACTCTTAATTGCTTACCACCAAGATGTCCATTATTTTTGACAGTGCCCTTAGGCATAAACTTCTTTATGCTCTGTTCCAAATGAAGTCAGTCACCTCAGGGAGAACTATAGAGTACTCCATCCTAATGCCTTTCCCTGGGACAGAACCTCTGTCACTGCAATAAAATTGGGAGCAGGGATGGTGACCTGTTTCTCCCAGAGTGACTCCCCTGTTCCACAAGTGGGGCAGTGACCTGCTTCTCCCAGAATAACTCCCATGTTCTACAAGTGGACCCTGGGGATAATGGTATATTCCCTAGTCCTCTTAATTTGCCTTTCCTAGTGTGGAAGTTTTACCTTACAGATGAGCTGAGGCTGGCACAAGCAGGACCCCTGTATTCTTGGTTTACCATCTCTGGGGCAAAGCCCTCATATGTAGAAAGTGGGTGAGGAAGGAATCTCCAATGCTCTCAGCTATGCCTTCCTAGAACAGTGCTTCTGTAATATAGGGCTGGGGGGAAAAAAAGATGCTTGTGTCCTGTCCCATTGTAGGGTGAAATTATAACTATGGAGTAAGATTTTGAAAGAGGAGGCCTCCGTCTTCTTGGTTGCACTTGCCTGAAGAATGGAGCTAAGTGAAGGAATAGGAACAGGTCATGACTCAAATGCCATAGACTTTTGCTGTTTTTACTGAGGCTTAATAGCTTTTCTTGAATAAACATTTCTCTTTTGCTATGTGCCCTTAGGATATTTTCTGAAGATTTTAAATGGTTGATTGATCATTTTACCAGTTAAATCATTTTACCAGTTAAATGGTTGCTTCACGGAGTAGAGGGTCCACCAGATCCTTGATCTGCCATTCCAGAAGTCATGCCTATAGAAACACCTTCGTCTTGGAGTGGAGAGATTGGAAAAGGCTTCACAGGAGTTACAGAAATGATGTTTATTTAAGTTGGCTTAGGCAGGCAGACAGGCAAGAAAAAAGTTGCCCCACATGGGGAAACAACATGTGCAAAGGAATGTGTAAATAAGACTGGAAGACTGCATAGGTGCTACAGGTCAAGTGACTGCAGTGCGTAAGCTATGCTAAGGTACTTGGATCTCATCCTACAGGCAATGAGGAGCCATGAGAGGACCTTAGAATGGGGAATGATCTGCACAGTTCTGAATTCAAGACGGGTCACTCTGGCTGAAGTCCCAAACAGTTTAAAAGGTATTAGATTTAATCCCAGACTTTGCCAAAGCAGAGAAAGAAAGATGAGAATGCAGTTAGCAGCCAAGCCAATGTTTTCAGTTCTCATATATGTCAGACCAAAATCTACTTAATTTCTGTTAAGGTAAGTACACATTTCACATTCATAACTAAAGCCATTAAGATAAGAAAGTAAAACGAAAATGGATATGCTCCTTTGGTTAAAATATTTGCACATTGGCCGGGCGCGGTGGCTCAAGCCTGTAATCCCAGCACTTTGGGAGGCCGAGACGGGCGGATCACGAGGTCAGGAGTTCGAGACCACCCTGGCTAACACGGTGAAACCCCGTCTCTACTAAAATACAAAAAAAAAACTAGCCGGGCGAGGTGGCGGCGCCTGTAGTCCTGATCTGGCCACTGCACTCTAGCCTGGGTGACAGAGCGAGACTCCGTCTCAAAAAAAAAAAAAAAAAAAAAAAAAAAAAAAAATATTTGCACATTTCTTCAACTAAATATCCAAAACACATAGGTGATTTGTACATGTATAGTACATATGCTGATGAATCTCTAAGTAAAAATTAATCTGACAAACAAAAAATATTTATCTGAGTTGCTTAAATATGTATTTTATTTTTTAGTAGAAAGCTCCTTTTGTGAAACCATCTGGTTAAATTGAATGATCACTGAAATACGCATCAGGAGCTAGAAGTTCCAGTCTACATTTTTGCCATTAGCTTACTGGAGAAGCTTTAGCGTCCTTTCTTTCTTTGGGACTAAACTTCTTTTCATCTGCAGAGAAAAATTAAAAAGGTATGAAGAAAAGGAGGTTGAACTAGCAAGTCTCTAAGGTCCCTTTTAGCTCTAACATCCATAATTCATGAGTCTTTTTGGCAAAAATACTTCCAGTACCTGATTTAAATCAACCCCACCTAGAAAGACCTTTGAAGCATGATCTCCAAACTCTAAAGCCATAAGAAAAAACAATGATGAATTTAACTACATAATTTTAGACTGATGAATAGGAAAACATAAGCAAAGTTGAAAGATAAATTGGAAAAAGTATTTGTCACACATATAACAAGAGGCTAAATCCTTTTATATACAAAGAGCTCCATAAACCAATAAGAAAGAGATGAAAAGCCATATAGTAACAGGAACAACAAATAAGCAATGGCCAAGAACAGTTAGTTCACATGGAAAGAAACATAAATGGCCAAAAAACATGTGAAAATATACTCATTTTCACACAAAATTAAGATAGGCAACTTAAAATGATCATAAATTGTTATTTATACTTATCAGATTTACTAAGATTTAAAAAGTTAATATCCAATATTTGCAATTTTTGGCAGGGAAAAGGTAACATCTACCAGTACTGAGAATGTGTACACTCCTTATGTCCAACTGTTAAACATCTAAGAATTTGTCTTATTGCTATACATGCAAAAGTATGCTAATAAAGGTATACAATTATACTAACAATTATATAGTCCTTCACTACTTAATCTAAAAATAACTATGTTCTTAATGTGCATTATTAACTTATTAAATCCTCATAAAAGCCCTACTGGATAGTGACCATTATTGCCTCCATTTTTCACACAAGGACACTGAGGCAAAGAAATTAAGCAACTTGCCTAAGGTCATACAGCAAGGAATTGGTGGCACCAATATTCAGTCCAAAGTAGTCTGGCTCCAGAGCCATTGACCTTAAACACCATATATACTGCCTCTCAAGGATGTTAATTGCAGCACTACTTTTAATATCAAAAGAGTTATGAAAACACGAAATATCCATTAGTAGGCGAAACAAAAAGTAAATTACAAGACAACCATACAGTTGAAAATTGTGCAACCTTTAAGAAAACTTATATAGGTCTATATATATTGATATGGAAAAGTATATATAAGGTCTATTAATTAAGTGAAGAAATTAAGTTGTAGAACAGTAGTTGTCGTGTGATAGGAATTTTGAAAACATAATATGCATATATCTAACAATATATATGCACAGAAAATCTCAGGAACCAAACACAAGAAACTAGTCACTATGGTTACCCTCTGAGGAGTGAAACTAGGAGTGCAAAGAAAGGGTGAGGTCATAAGTAGGAGAACTTCTACATTTTCATATCTTTTCGTTCAGTTTTATCATTCTACTATAAGCATGCATTACTTTTATTAGTTAAAATTACTAAGAAAAACATCAAACCAACTTTAAGCACCCTACCAGAAGTTCCTATTTGCTGCTTTTTCCCATAACAGGAGAGAGATCTTTATGACATTAAATTAATTAGTGTGATCCATGAAAGCTCTAACACTAAGCTGCAACTCCATTGACCTTTCCTTTGGGTCTCTCAAGCACCAGGCCCAAGACTACAGAGGATTCTGGACACTCTTAGGACAGCTCCCTGTGAATTAACAAAAGCATGTTCTCTTGAGTGGTTGCCTCAGGATTTTTAGATGTGCCCTAATGATTTAATTTTCACCTCTTTTTATGACCCTTAAATTAACATTTAAAACTGGTATAAAAACAACCTTTAAAAAAATCTTCAAACGCTTTGATGACTACTTAAGTTTTTCCAACATTTCGGAGAATACATTAGAATTATATTGTGGAAAAAATCTATTTTTAGAAAGATTACATTTGTGGAAAAATTGATATACATGAAATCTTCATTAAAATTGATAGGGAAGACACTAAGAAATTATAATATAAATGGGCAAAGGTGCAAATATACAAATTCCATGCAAGAAAAAATGAAAACTCAGGATATATTTCATATCACCTTTGTCTTTTCCTAGAATAATTTTTAGATAAAAAAATCAGGTTAAAATTAAAGGATGCCTTAACTAAAAATAAAATCAGAAAAAAGGAAACCACAACATTATTAATAATAAAATAAAATGGAAAGTCAATCAAGCATAAGTTATCTTTTAATGGAAAATAGGGTAGAATAAGAACTTATAATGTCCAGTGTTGTTGAGATTGCAGTGAAATTAGTACAATCATTTGCTGCTAGAAGTACTTTAAGTTGACATAAACTTTTGTGAAAGGACTATGGCAATACACTACAGGTTCCAAAAAATCTTCTCATGCTCTTTGACCTGATAACTCCACTTTTGAAATTGATTCTAAGAAATAATTCAGCCAAAGCAAATAGCTATGTACATAGGTATATTCACCGTCAAGTCATATAAAATATTTAAAAAATAAGAAATAACTTAGATGTTCAACAAGAGAAAAATGATTTAGTACAGTATGACACATTTACTCCAGGGCAATACTTTCCAATTGAATTTTCTGTGTTGATGAAAATGTCTTATATCTGTTCTATTCAAAACGGTAGCAACTAGATACATGTGGCTATTGAGTATTTAACTTGTGACTAATGAGACTGAAGGGATGAATTGTTAATTTTCTCTGATTGTAATTAGTTTTAACTTCAATCTATGTAGCCACCTATATTGGAATGGTATACCAAGAAGCAGTTAAAATTTTAAAAATACAATATTTTATGTCAAAGGAAAAGAAGTAAAACATAAAAGAAATAAGCCATGATTAAAACCATGTTTAATATAAACAATATACAAAAACACATGTTCATGGACAAATATAGAAAATGAAAATGGTTAAATATGCAAACATAAAAACAAATTTTGGTAGAGTGATTAACTACTGATATGTTTTACTTGTTTTTAACATTATTTTTTATTATTTCAATTTTAAATCTTTTAAAAAAACTTCATTGCAGGTCTGAATTTCAACTCATTTTACAAAGTTCTCAAACACGCTTTAGATTCATGAATACTGATTTACTATTACGTTGGCCAATACAGCTTTTCTTTAGGCAATTCTAAATTTCCTTGCCAGGAGCAAAGAGATGAGGAACTAGGATCTTCCCAACACACCTGTCCTTAAAAATAAGTTTAAAAACATGACATGCTCCATGAAAGCTGAAAGCCAGAGCATCTTAAGCTGGCACCACTGAAGTTAAAACAAAGAAGAATGGAGATAGAATGACTAAGTAACTAGGAACATACGTCTGTTAATGAAATATACAATAAGATAGAAGGATATTCAAGGCCTCTTTATGTTGGAATTTAGAGGGTGAGTTGGGAACTGCTTTGATTTCTCACCTTTATCTTCCATCTCACAGATACCAAAGGCAAAGTTTCCATGTGGCTACTAATTCCGCTGGAAATAGTAAACTCTGGTCTTGTCTGCCTGCTAGTGTATTTCCATTGACTACAAAGTGGCATGAAACTAGATTTACAGATACATCTGGTTTCATGTTGATTTTGGCCAGTGAAAATATACAGCTCTGCTGGGCATCGCACTTCAAGACTATTATGCCTGGACAGTTTGAACAGAAGGAAACTTGAGTTTCATGTTAGATCTGGGGACATGGGCCCAAATTCAGCATGCACATGGGCAACAGAACTAGATGTGAGCCCAAAGTTGATGGCAGGCAGCTCTTGCAAAATCGGTGTCTTGTTGGTCCCAGAGCCAAAATATGGCAGGGAAGAAGTCAATACAGAGCTTTTTTGGTCCCATATGATTCTGTTACATGTGGAACTCCAGTCTGTGAAAATTAAGTGGAGGTTTTTCTGTACAACTCTGAATGAGCACATAAGTCACAGTGGGGACAGAACATCTGGATGGAGAATGAATTGTTCTCTTTTACTATTTTTACTAATTCTTAACATTTGAATCACACTTTAAACAAAATGCTTTCAAATCCATTATCCCATTTGATGCTCACAACAACCCTGTGAGGTAAGCATAATACTCAGTACATTAACAACAGCTGTCTTAAGAACCAATATTTGTATAGCACATTCTCTTTCAAGTGTATTACCTAACTTGTTACTCATAACTCAAAGAAGTAGCTAGAAAGTTTCAACTTTCCATTTTATAGCTAAAGAAACCAAGGCTCAGAGAAGAAGAGCAACAAGATGGCTATGGATTCATAATTACTTATGCAGTAGCACCAGGGTCTGGACACTAGTGTTCTAATTCCAAGCTCACTGTTCTTTCAAAAATACCATGTGGGCCGGGCGTGGTGGCTCATACCTGTAATCCCAGTACTTTGGGAGGCTGAGGCAGGAGGATCTCCTGAGGTTAGGAGTTCAAAACCAGCCCAACCAACATGGAGAAACCCCATCTCTACTAAAAATACAAAATTAGCTGGATGTGGTGGCACATGACTCTAATTCCAGCTACTCAGGAGGCTGAGGCAGGAGAATCGCTTGAACCCAGGAGGCGGAGGTTGCAGTGAGCCAAATTCGAGCCTTTGCACTCCAGCCTGGGCAAGAAGAGTGAAACTCCATCTCAGATTAAAACAAACAAACAAACAAACAACAAAAAAAAACCACAACAACAAAACCGTGTGGTCTCTTTGTAGTCATACATGTTGAAGATACGCACAAAGAGCCAATATAAGGCTTAAATTTGTTCATTCAAGTGCCATGAATTTGCAGTACCCAGAAGCAACACATTCTGCCCATCCTTTTTTTGCTCAACTACTGTTCAGTGTAGGCAACAGACTCCTGAATGATTCCACTATCTTTGATTTCACTTCTCTGTATTTTACTCGCAGTCATCATTCTAAAATGCAAATCCTACTGGGATACACCTCTGTTTATAATCCTTCTACAGGCATACAAAATAATAATTGCCAAGCCTCAATCAAGAAGACTAATATTAGAAAAAGTAATATTCATTTCATGCACAGTGTACATAAGAAGTACTCAGTGAATAGCAAATTATTTTTTAAATCCTTCTAAGACTATGTTCATAAGACAAAGTTCAATATCTTCAAAGGGCAAAAGTTTTGTTAGAAGTTTTGAAATCTGCACAACATGGTGACTATAGTTGATAATAATCTGTTATCTATTTCAACATTTTTAAGAGTAAATTTTAAATGTTGTAACCAAAACATAAGTATGTGAAGTGATAAATATGCAAATTAGCTTGATTTAATCATTCTACATTGCATACATACATCATAACATCATATTGTACCCCACTGAAATATATAATTATATTTTGTCAATTAAAAATTAAATAAAATTTAAAAACCCCACAGGATGTCATCCAAGGCCCTTTGTAACCTAACACAGGCCTGCTCTCTGCTGAAGCAACAGTGAAGTATGTGCCATTCTCTTAAATGCAATGTAGTAGCATAGCTCTAGGCTAGTCCCTCTGTCTGGGGTGCTTTTCTTCCCTCAGCTTGAGTTTCTCTGAGAACTTTCCCTTATCACTCTTTTCCCTCAGAATCAATCACATATTCAGCACCTTATACTCACGTACACTATGAATTTTTTTTAAAAGAGCAATTTAAAAGTGTTTTGTCTTTTAAAGGTGTTTTGTCTCCCCTGGTTGACTAAAACCACCTAAAAGACAGAGATTTGTCTCATCTGTTAGCAGAATGCCTAGCACAGTGCCTGGCACATGTCAGGCACTTATAGGCTTATTGAATTAATTCACTTCAATAAAGCAATGCCGATTATCTATTACGTTACCTGACAAAATATTGCATGACCATTTTGAGGCAAATGCAAAACAGTAAACCTCACATTTGATGAATTATCAAATCCAATACATCATCAGTTTCTGAACAGACAGATAAAAGGCTATCACATGGCTTCCCTGAGTTACTCTTTCTGCTGCTTGGCAGCCATGAAGATAAGAAAGGGAAAACTGCTTTTCTAGGGACAAATAAAGCGGCCAGATGACCATTTCATAGCCCACAGAGTGACTGTAAAACAAAATGGCAAACCACTCAACAAATGGCTTTCTCATAAAGAATGCTCCAGGATGGAATGAACACACACGTGCATGCCAAACTGGCCCTCCAAAGAGTCTGTCCACAATGAAAGTGGAACCATCTAAGCAAAAAGGGTGAGTCATCTCACAATCATGTACACATCTCCCCTCAACACTAAAAGGAAATTCCAACTGTGTCCTCTGTAACACAGGCAACTGGAAGAATCCTTTGCAAAATGCCTGAGGCTGAGTCCTTTGTGCTCTACAATATATTGAGATTCCTACTGAACTCATTCCCAGGGAAGGAAACACTTTCCTAATTATTTTTGGACTTCACTTAACCAGCTCCAGATCATAAAGTTCCCATTCTCACACTGGTCCCTGAGGGACTAAAGTGAAGGACACTGTTCCAAAGATGCCATTGGCATCCAACCTAGGAAAGAGGTTTCAAAAAACACTCTCCAGTTACCATCGCTAGGTCAACTCCCTCCTCTGGAGGCAGACAATAACAGCCTGCAGTGAAAACTATTCCAGCATAAAAGGCTCACAGAACAAAGAGAAATGTAAAGAAAAATGTGTTCACTTTCCTAAATTTCTTCAGCCAGTGGTTGAATAAGCTAATACTGTTTACCCTGTGTGATCTTGCTACAGTCACACACAAGTTGTTAAGAGTCAAGAAAATTTTCAACAACAGTAGGAAACCCTACTCTTATTCTTCAAGTAAATGGTCCATATACTGGTAATTATCAAACAGGGTGAGTGCAGAGGAATATATATCAGAATCTCTGGGAGAAGGTGTCATTCAGAGAAACACATTCTGTACCATAATTATTTGACACTCTGGCACCAATGACTAATTTATTTGAGGATTTCAAGCATTAAAAGAGGGTATGAAACTTTCATGCTTATTGAAAATGGATATGTGCTTATTATAAATGTCAATCCTTGAACCTCAGTAAGTTTGAGGAGGGCCCTAGGAATCTGTATTTGTAACAGAAATACTCTTCTCTCCCCTTCCCAAGGACTCTATGTAGACAGCCCTGTGATCGCATGTTACAAATCCTACCATCCTGTAAATGCTACACATTTCCCAACAGATCAGTTTATACATGCTAAGGGCTAGAGAAAGTGACAGACAGTTGGCAGATCATCAGCATAGAGTTAGAACAAACAAACATGAACCCCAAAAGTAACCTTCAGGCACAGTGAAATTGAATCACCCTCTTCTCTCAGAGGAACATAAATTTGTAGAACGTGGTGATGCCCAGGGAACAGATCAACACCCTTAAGGCCTCTTGGAACGGGTGAGTGCTAGCAACTTGCAGACCCCACTGCAGTGGTCTCATCTAATCTACTTCCCATCCTTAGTTCCAGAAATGGCACACACACACAGACACACAGACACACAGACAGACAGACAGACACACACACACACACAATTTCTCCCCAGTTTCTGACCTTCTGTTAAAGAGCAGCTGTGGGGTTGGAAGACAGTGCTGTTCCTGTACCATCATGTATAAAAGGGTTCCTTCCTCTGACTATTGCTGTTACCCACCCTCTCAGGATTATACCATAATGGTTAAGTATGAGATTTAGAGCCAAGCTGTCTTGGTACTAATCCTGACTCTAAAACTTCCTAACTCTGTGATTTCAATCTATCTCAGCACCTTACAAAGCTATTGGGCTTTACCTCCTTGCACCGTGCCATGCCCATTTTATCTCTGTGACACATCTAAAACATTTTCTCTCTCCTCCTTTTCCAAAACAACTCTTCTAAATCATCTCTTCATCATCTTTCCATCCTAAATGCCCTCCCTGTCTCCAGTCTCTGCCTCACCACCCTCCAAACTTTACCATCAACCCTTATCTACACTATTGCTAGAATTTTCTTTCTAAATCACAGATGTGATCAGTTAACCTCTTTGTTGAAAAACAAATGTTAATGTTTAAACTCCTCAGTCTGAAATTCAAGGCCTTCTATGACTAACCCCAATCTGTACTTTCAAACTCGTTTCCTACTACACTTATTTTTATGCATCTTATACTTCCATTATACTGAACTCTTGAATTATCCCATATGATGACTTTCAAGGTTATCTATTCTTTTGCTTGTGCTCTTCTCTCTAGCTGGGATGCCTTCCTTCTTCATCTTCTCCTACTCATATCCTATTTTTCAAGGCCCAGTTCACAGAAAATCTCCTCTGAACTCTTATCAAATTTTGTCAATCTCAAGGCAACGAGCACTTCCTATTTTGCAGTAGAGTTAGTGTGACCCGTATTTTACCTCTTCTACTACATTATGAGACATTTGAGGTCAGACACCATGTCTGATTCCTTTCCTCTTTATACTATCTACAGAGCTTATTAAGGTACCAGGTTCAGAGTGAGCTCTTAAGATGTATGTGATGCAAATGAACAGTTTTCCAGGCTCCTTATTTTCTCTGCCATAGTAGAATAATAGGCATATGACCTCTATATCCTAAAATTGCATTGTGGGAAAGTCTACCTAGAGACAATTTATGCTCCTTTACTATTCATTTGTGTATCAAAGGATTTGTATAGGCCTCGGGGAATCAGTATCATTACTATTAATACTATTAAAATTAATAATACATGTATTCTATTACTCTGGAAGTCATGTTTCTCAACTAAAATTTCACAGCAGTATAAATTAATTCCATTATGTCAGGTAAAAAGAAACTGAATCATAAAGGATAATGCCCTTACCTTGTAGGTAAATATATTAACTTTTATTGGCTGCCATAACAATTATCACAAATTAGCAGTTTAAAAGAATACTTATTTATTATCTTACTTTTTTTTTTAAGTCAGAAGTCCAACTGGATTCTCTGCTCAGGGTCGCACAAGGCCAAAATCACAGTGTCAATCAGGCTGGACTCTTATATGGAAGTTCTGGAGAAAGAATCCACTTCCAAGTTCAAGTTCGTTGACAGAATTCTTTATGGCTGTAGGTCTGAGGCCCTCATTTTCTAGATGGCTGTCAGCCAGGGATCACTCCTAAAAGCGACTTTCCATGCAGCCTCCTCTATCTTCAAGTTAGTACTGGCACATCAAATTCAAATTCCCCTCAGTGTTCAAATCTCTGCATGGCTTTCTGTCACCAGTTAAAAAAATCCCAAACCCTCTGCTTTCAAACGGCTTGTGCGATTTGTCCTTTCTTAAAGTTAACTGTGCCATATAACAAAGCCTAATCATGGGAGTGATATCATATTCACAGTTTCTATGCTTACTTAAAGAGGAAGGAATCATACAAGGACAAGGTAATCAGGGTCATTCCAGAATTCTGCCTACCACAGTACGTGATTAGCGCAGCTAGTATTTTAACTAAGTGAGGTAGACAAAAGTTCCTAAAAGCATAAAACTCAATCTGGGTAAACATATTTTGTATTAAAATAGACTGAGTAGAGATAGCTTGGTTTATTATTCTGAAACAAAAAGATAAATATGAAATAAGAATTATCCTTTCTAATTATATATTACTTACTGTCATGTAAACTTTCCAGAAATTTTTATAAAGAGGTTATGGCTCTGTCTCCAACTTAATTTATTGTCATATTTTTCAGGACACATTACTGTGGGCAAGCCATAACTGCCGAAGAGGATTTGACATGGGTATGACTATCAGCACAGGAATCTCACCAAAATGGAAGGCAGGGGGCCTAATTAGGCTCACCACTGGCTTGTTGTGTGACTTTGTGCAAGTCTTTTACTTTTGGTGGGGGCTTCAATTTCAACATCTGTAAAATGGGGTGGGGTGGACTGAATTATCCACAAGCTCTTATTTAATCGCAACAGTCTGTGAAGTGATTGTATTTCACATTAACTCTTTTATACTATTATTCTTATGGGTAAGGGTGAACCTTATAAGAATCTGTATTTTCTGACAGGAGCTGAAAATGAAACCTATGAAGAGATTAATCAAATAAACACATGAATCTGAAATAGACTTTTTTCTTAGTTTTCTGCAGCTCTGCAAAGAATAAAATAATAAATCTAGAAGTACCTATTATACATTATGGGCTCAAAATGCCTCTTTCTAAATAATTCAATAACTACATTATTGAGTGTCTACTCTCTACTTTGCATTTCCTATTGCAAGGGGCTTTCAAGCATCAGAAGACAGGTTGGACTATGAAGACGGCATTTAAGATCTCTTCTAACGCTGAAATCCCATACATACACTAAGATACAAAATACATAGCATTTACTATCAAACAACTTACAATTCTCCTTGGGAGACATAAAATTATTTGGGGAGTAAATGAGTCAAAAAGTATTTTTATTTCCCAGTTTATGAATAAATATCAAGAAAACGTACACACTGTTAGTCATTGCATAACCCAATATCTCATGTGTTTTCATGATGATCTGGCTGAAGTCATCCATTTAATTTATTTTAAAAACACAAACAATTTATATTTGAAACTTAACTAAAATATAAAATATGTCTTTTACCAAAAGGTCACATATGCTGTCAACAAGTTTGCTAGAAATAAGTAAGCAGAATTTATGGAATAATCTTCTTTTTCTCTTTTTATTATTTTATTTTATTTCATTTCATTTATTTTTTGTTAGGCTCCCTTGAATCATGGAAGGAAGAATCCTTTTTTTCAAGTGATTTTGCTAACTAACATACAAAATGTCCCCCCAAATATCCAATATAACTGAAGATAGTTTTCCTCCAAATCACTTTTATTTTGTTTATAATTTGAACTACAGGTTTTATTTTGTTTTCTTTTATGCACAGTTTTTTAAAATTTTGTGAGTACACAATAGGTGTATATATTTATGGGGTATATGAAATGTTTTGATAGAAGCATGCAATGTGTACTAATCACATTATAGAGAATGAGGTATACATCCCTCAAGCATTTATTCTTTGTGTTACAATCAATCATATTATACCCCTTTAGTTATTTTAAAATGTACAATTAAATCATTATTAACTATAGTCACCTTATTGTGTTATTACATAGTAGGTCTTATTCAATCTATGTTTTTGTGCCCATTAAACATCCTCACCTCACCCTCCCCTGCCCCACCAACTATCCTTCCTAGCCTTTGGTTACCATCATTCTACTCTCTATATCCATGAGTTCAATTGTTTTGATTTTTAGATTCCACAGATTAAATGAGAACATGCAATGTCTGCCTTTCTGTGCCTGCCTTATTTCACTTATTATAATAATTTCCAGTTCCATCCATTTTGTTGCAAAAATGACAGGATCTCATTTTTTATGGCCGAATAGTACTACGCTGTATATAGGTACCACATTTTCTTTATCCATTGACCTGTTGATGGAGCTCTGTTTTTAGTACCAAAGTTTTAAATAATATTTTTATAAATAACAAAAGGAATTTATAATCATCGTTTTAAGAAATCAAACTGTGCAGGGGTGTATAACGTAACAAACCTCAGTTTTTAGCCAGCTCCTTTCCATGTCCCTCTCCAGGTGGAGCCACTTATAGCAACTTGAGGTATATCCCCCCAGAGCTTTTTCTATGCACATATAAACATATGCATATATGTACATTCAAATGTATGGTTTTCTTTTTGCAAGAGTCAGAGGATATTAACATAGTCATTTGAAATTAACTTTTCTCACTCAACTATATAATATGTTGGTATATGCACATTTGCATATACCAACATATTTAATGGTTGATTTAATGGTTGCAAAGTATTCCATATGAGCATATCATAATTTATTTAATGATTTTTCTGGCAATGACATGGAAAATTGTAAGTTTAGAATTAAAAATAAATAAAAAGCAAATCATCATTCAGCTTTGTCACTTAGCTTCAAGATTATTTTGAAATAAATCAGCATTGTGAAATCTCTAAAAAGAAAATCTACATGTAGTGTAAGTAGTAAAAATTGACTCTAAAATTGTATTCATTCATCGAATAGTAAACATCATGAACTCATTTTTGTTGGTAGCATAGAATCAACATTGATTGAGCACCTGTTTGGTGCCAGGCACTGGTCTAGGCACAGAAGAAAGACAGGTATAGGTTCAGAGATTAAGAGGACTCCTCTTTTCCTCCTCAAGAAGCTTACATTCTGGTAACTGGAAGACAAATATAAGCTTTAACATTCAACACACAATGTTGGTGGCTTATAATTAGCCAAAATGGCCTTTCTCAATAAGTGGCCTGAATCCAGTATTCTAAACTAGCCATCTAAATCAAACCCATTCTCAGA
>NW_016825209.1:0-2851 GCF_001698545.2 Rhinopithecus bieti | reverse complement strand
CAGTAGTTACAGATAATACAGTCGCATAATCTTTCTAAAAAGATTTCATTTGTTTGTTTGTTTTAGAGAAAAAATAATAATAAAAAAAAAAACACACAAAGATTCCACGGTAGGCCTTGATTTTTTCTCAAGCTCATTTTGTTGCTAAATTTGTCAATATGCAGTGTAAGAGTTTTCTAAACCTTTAATTACTAAAGAAGAATTAGCTGTGACATAGCTCTCATCAACAATCCCTCCATAGCACTTTCTTAAGTACTCAAGCTAAGACTTCAAGTAACCTTTGTGTTCAGCATGTTTTCAGAGAGGCAGGTTTGAGCACTGTTGAGGCAACCCTTTGATGTAAAACATATTCAAGTCTAGATTAAAGTCACAACTTCTGCCGATCTGAAATGGTAACTGTCTTCCTTCAGAATCTTTTGCATTCTAGATTGGAAAATTATTTAGGAACTGAAAAAGCGGAGGAGCCTGTCTCTGTCTCTCTCTCTCTCTCTCTCTCTCTCTCTCTCTCTCTGACAAGCTTCACTTTGTAGCTTAGGCTGGAGTGCAGTCCTGTGATCTAGGCTCACCGCAACCTCGACTTCCTGGGCTCAAACGATCCTCCCACCTCAACCTCCTGAGTAGCTGAGACTACAGGTGCGAACCACAACACCTAGCTAATTTTTTGTATTTTTAGTAGAGACAAGGTTTCACCATGTTGCCCAGGCTGGTCTTAAACTCCTGAGTCCAAGCAATCCACCCACCTTGGCCTCCCAAAGTGCTGGGATTACAGGCCTGAGCCACCACACACATCAGGGAGTTTTTCATTGGCTTATTAGCAGTAGTAGGTAGGAAGAGGACTCTGAAGACTAAGTTGGCCCTATAAGCTAATATTTTCCGTTTTTCACACTGATTAGGATAAAAATTTGTGTAGTGAATTTTTTGTAATCATGTAAAGAACAGCTATCATTATAAAGGTTTTCGTTTGGTTATTAGTGCTAATCTAAATATGCTTGCTTT
The DNA here is from genome assembly GCF_001698545.2 of Rhinopithecus bieti. Classification (NCBI taxonomy): domain Eukaryota; kingdom Metazoa; phylum Chordata; class Mammalia; order Primates; family Cercopithecidae; genus Rhinopithecus; species Rhinopithecus bieti. The sequence goes on along the minus strand of NW_016825209.1, from coordinate 1,855 downwards.
GTTAAAACTTATGTTTGTTATTAAAGATAAAAGTAATATTTTCATTTTTATTAAATACAAATATTATAAAGGGGGGGCTGTGGTTTACTACAAATACTATGATAAAAACTGCCTCAAATATCCATAATTTATCTATTATATTGTAAATGGTTCCCTTTCCAAAGCTTGACAAAGCTCTAAAATAGGGCAAGTGTAGTGGCTTATGCCTGTAATCACAGCAATTTAGGAGGCTGAGGTGGAAGGATTGCTTGAACCTAGGATTTTGAGACCAGCCAGGGCAACATAGTGAGACCCCATTTATATGAAAAATAAATAAAAAAAAATAGTAGAGAGTGTGGTGCCCACCTGTGGTCCCAGTTAACTGGGAAACTGAAGTTGGAGGATCACTTGAACCCAGGAGATCGAGGCTATAGTGAACCATGAGCACACTACTGCACTCCAGCCTGGGTGACAGAATAAGACTTTGTCCAAAAAAGGGCACTAAAATAACCAAATTATTCTTCAGTTCTTTCTGATTAGAGTCCTTTGATGCCTGGGGTTAAGTGAATAGACAGAAACAGTCACTTTTCTGAAAAATTAATCTGAAAAAATTAATTAGCCACTGCCTTAACTTTATCATGTGCCTTCTAAAAATGAAAATCACACTTATTTCAGCTGCAAAACATGTTCAATATTATAAAGGAAAAGCATTTATAACTGATGAAAAATCATGTATATTTGTCATTGTTTTATGAAATGGTTTAACATTCTGTTGCCTGTATGACAAAATAGTCCAGATTTTTAAAAAAATATCAGAATATTAAGAAAGCACTTAAGAAAACTTATTACTGGCCAGGCATAGTGGCACGCGCCTGTAATCCCAGCACTTTGGGAGGGCAAGGCTGGCAGATCTCGAGAGATCGAGACCATCCTGGCCAACATGGTGAAACCCCAACTCTACTAAAAATACAAACATTAGCTGGGCATGGTGCTGCACTCCTGTAGTACCAGCTACTTGGGAGGCTGAGGCAGGAGAATCGCTTGAACCTGGGGAGCGGAGGTTGCAGTGAGCCAAGATTGCTCCACGGCACTACAGCCTGCAGCCTGGTGACAAAGCAAGACTCCTTCTAAAAAAAAAAAGGAAAAGAAAGAAAGAAAGGAAAGAAAGAAAGAAAGAAAGAAAGACGGAAAGAAAGAAAGAAAGAAAAGAAAACTTATTACTGACACCAATCCAAAGCAGCCATTTTAAGAAGTTCAGAAATTCAAGTAGGAGAAAGACTCCAAAGAAGAAGGTAAAGATAAGGGTCTGTTTCAGAAAAGATCATATGGGCTTCAATGAAAAGGTAAAAAGTTTCCAAAGAAATCAAATGTGAAAGAGGCTGAGGGAATTTAAGACACTATGCCATTTAAGAACTAAAGTGAAGAGTAAAACAGTAATGTTAACAGTGATGAAACATTGGGAGTTTGATTCCTAAACCAGCTGGATGGCAATAGACTGAAGTAGATAGGGTTAGAACAGCATTATCAAAATAAAAGAGTTACATTGTAGACTTTGGGGTTAGTTAGATAATATTTTTTCTTGACACTATTTTACTTGTTTTTTAAAGTTAGAAATTCTCAAATGGCATTTCCCCGGATTTTCTTAGTTTTGCTTTTCTGAAACCTATTCGCACTGCTATATTATCAAAACAAGAAGCACCAAAAATCAGTTGCTAGCAATTACTCAGTAAGTCATTGCCAAAGTTTGCAGAGGTAGCTAACCATTCCCTTTAGGATATGCTTGAAGTTCTACAGTAAAAGAATATCACAAAATCTTTATCCATAGATATTGACATAACTTAAATAGATTCATCTTCAGTCTTAGCATGCTTAGTAG
>NW_016825208.1:1335453-1353117 GCF_001698545.2 Rhinopithecus bieti | reverse complement strand
TCTTTTGTGCCCGCTCTGGTGGTCTTAGAAAACAAATCAATTAAACCACACCTTGGTGTGCAATCCACAAAATGCAAACAACCAGAAAGCTTACCATACAATATAAATTTCAAGGAGAAACCTATAGAACAAATGAGAACAAGAAACATATTTTTAAAGGTAAAACTAAACTATAATTTTGGATGAAAATATAAAATAGAACAAAGGAGTGATGATCATAAAAGTCAGGTGAGTTTTTACTTCAGTAAGGGAATATTTTATCACTGTGGTAGGGTAATGATGAAGCTTCTGGGTTGGCTGACAAACGTCTCTCTCTGGTGATTAAAGAGTGGTTACCTTTTATTGAAGGGTACCATTTTTAGACAGTTTTCCTTTAGATAGTTTTATTTTACGACTAAAAAAGCTAATGAAGAATAAGTTATGGGTTATGGTTCCTGTTCTGCACAAAGCCTCCTCCCCACCCTCCTCTCCAGAAACTGAGCGCCCAGAAGAACAGGCAACCACAGGACCCCTGGCAGGGCTACCTCCCTTCTGGGTGTGTGTCCAGCTCACATTAATACAGGAGTTACTAAGAAATTATTTCAGGCAGTTAGAGAGAGTAAAAGAGTTCTCAGTGGAATTTTGCTTTAATAAAAAGGAGCCCCAACTCTATTTCTTTTCTAACAGAAAGTAGCCTGAAAAGTCAAGCTGCAAGCAAGCTGGAAGCTTGAATATGTAAATGCCGGCAGCTATACTAAAAGCCAGGCACACCCAACATGGCGGCTTCCCCCTCCCTTTTCTTTGCTGCCACAAGTGTGGGTGTCATGGCACCGGCCAGGTAAAGCCACATGTGCAGGTGTCATGATGCCAAATAGGTGGAGTCCACATTTACATAATAAAGGACTAGGGTGGGAGGGCCAGTTTCTTCACAGGCTATGTAAATGGCACACCTGGTCAAACCAATCCCCTGAGCCCTATGTAAATCACTGCCTCCTGAAACCTTTCCATAAAGTTTATTGCATCCCACCCCAAACCCGGAAACCCTCTTGGGGTAACCTGTTTTCTCTGTATGATAAAGCTTTTTCTCTCTTCTTTGTCTGTTAAACTTTCCACTCCTTAACCTGCTCCATGTGTGTGCCCTTGTCGTTAACCATCTTGGCCCAGGACAACAAACCCGGGTATTTACCACAGACATCGAAGGCGTTTCAACATCGCCACAGGCAGTGAGTGTGGTCTATTCCTTGAGGCCTGGATGAACCTGATAGGACATAGCTGAGGGGAAGACTTCACCTAGTCTGCAAGCTTTAGCCATCAGTGGAGAAAACACAGGTTCTCAGCTCTCCACAGGTGCCATCATGGCCAGAGCCTCCTCTCTGCATGGGTAGTGAGGCTTGGCCCTTCCACTGAACACAGTGACAGGGATCTCTCTAGAGTGGGAGATGACATTATTCCTCCTCCAAAATGGTTTAACCTCATGCTTTTTCTGCTTTATAGGAAAGTTAACTCAGGCTGGTGTCCAGTGAAAAAATCCCAGGCACACAGGAGGGACAGGTGGATCTCAGGGCTATGATCTATCTGGGAAAGGAAGAGCACTGGTCACCAGGTGGCGCCACTGTGCTGCTCCTTCACCCAGGAGGTGGATACTGGGGCCGAGCTTCAGGGTAAGGAGAGGATGTCATTGCTCATTTTCCAGGTTCCAAGTAAAAACCCTCCTGCCCAGCCCATTTGGTTCTCCCTGAATCCTCAACTCTAACAAGGTTTTTATGGTTTTGGTTTTTCACTTTAAGTTCTGGGATACATGTGCAGAACTAGCAGGTTACATAGGTATACGTGCGTCATGGTGGTTTGCTGCACCTATCAACCCTTCATCTAGGTTTTAAGCCCCACACGCATTAGGCATTTATCCTAATACTCTCCCTCCCCTTGTGCCCCACCCCTGACAGGCCCCACTGTGTGATGTTCCCCTCCCTGTGTCCATGTGTTCTCATTGTTCAACTCCCACTTATGAGTGAGAACATGAGGTGTTCGGTTTTCTGTTCCTGTGTTAGTTTGCTGAGAATGGTGGTTTCCAGCTTTATCCATCCATGTCCCTGCAAAGGACATGAACTGATTCTTTTTTATGGCTGCAAGGACTGTCTTTTTCTCATCTACCTGGGCAGGTCTTTTTGACTCAGGAAAGTGGATGTGATTGTTAGATTCACCACATCATTGTTTATTGTGTTGCCAGTAAAATGAAATCAAAATACACACTGCATAAATAATAAAATAACCCATAATAAGCAAATATTTATAATGTACTGACACCACTGAGGTTTCCTCCAAGTGTTGGCACAGCTGCAGACACATCTTTTCTCTTGAGTCAAGACACTGGGTACAGTGAAATGGGAAGAAACCCCAGTCACTACAGAAAGGGCCCCCATGGAAGAGGCCTGGCAGGGAAGTCAGCTGTGCCAGGTCCACCATATTTGGGGATGACTCCCCCTTTCTGGGCAAGAGTTTTTTTAAAAAATTCTTTTTGTATTCACATTAGTTCTGAAATTGCAGGATGCTGAGAGGCAGTACTGGTCAGTTATGCTGTCTCTCTCTTCCCTATTAAATGCTGTGCCAACTGGTGCCTTCATACATTTCTATCCTCTTTCTAGAGAGGAGCAAAACAATAATGGACAACACTGAAACATACAAGCTTACTTTAAATATGTGCTGTCTGAAGTAGCTACTAAAAGATTAGTTCCACCAAAATGAGGGAAGGTACAGAAAAAAACGTTTGCATAGCCATGTTCATAGCAGCATTATTCACAATAGCCAAGACATAGAAGCAACCAAAACACCAATTAACAGATGATCAAGAAAATATGGTATATACAGACAATGGAATATTATTCAACTGAAAAAAAGGAAATCCTGTTATATGCTGCACTATGGATGAACCTGGAGAAACAATGGTAAGTGAAATAAACCAATCACAAAGAAGCTCCATACTGCACAATTCCATTTATATGAGGTGTCTGAACTCTTAGAACCTGAAAGTAGTATGGTGATTGCCAAGGGTTGGGTGGGGGGTGGGGATTAATGAGGAGTTTTTGTTCAATGGGCACAGAGTTTCAGGTTTGCAAGATAAAAAGTTCTAGGCATCTGTGGCACAACAATGTGATAACACTAATAGTTAAGATACCAAATTTTATGTAATATGTTTTCTGGCACAATGGGGAAAAAAAAAAAAAAGCCCTGTTACTAACTTAGGAAAAAAGCACATAAATTAATTAAAAATATATTAGTATATGCTTACCATTTTAAAAAAGTGATCTAGAAAACCATGAGACAAAAATAGAGATCCTTGCTACCCCAGCTATCATCCATCAACCAGCAGATTCAGCATCTCATGAAACAAGACAGAAAGATTCACAGGCCCAGCCTTGACACTTTTAATCAGTTTGAACTTTGTCGGGACCCCAGGTGGCTCCACTGCACATAAAAGCACTGTTCCAGATGGTGGTGTAGGAAATCTGAGGATGGTGGCTGTGCTCCATAGGTAGAAGCCTCCATTTCAGATGGGAAAATACCAGAAGGGTCCAGGAGTGATATTTCCTGATATTTCCAACAACGTAAAATTAATAGAATGCCCAAAGTTTCTAACTTCTTAAGAGTCATACAGACAAAAGAGATATCAAAGTTAAATTAATGACAGTTATCTAGAAAATAAACAAAAACAAGTATTAACTCCAGGAAGAACAAATGTTGTGCCAGAAGTGAAAAGTATTAAAGTTGACGTATGAAAGTATTAGTCATGGAGAAGGAAACAAGGAATGACTGACCTAAACATAATCACTACATACCTATACTGGGAATAGGAAAGAATGAGAAGTGTGAAAGAGAACAAGTACTCTAACTATTGTAACCACCCACCATTGTGCCATGCAACAATGGCTGCAACTGAAAAAAAAAACAAAAAACAAAAAAAAAAAAAACAAGCAGTATTAATAAACAAATGGTAATCAAAGATATGGAAGTCAAGTCAAAAAATCAGCTAAAAATGTTAGAAGTCATTGCTCCCTAGAAAAGCAGAAGTAGATAAGAAACAGAGAAGTCTCTCCCTTTTCTCAAGCAATCCTGTGCAAATATTTGACTCTTTCAATCATGGACAATTGTAAATTTAATTAAAATAAAAGCAAAAACTTCAATGAATATGCAAGTTTATGCCTAATGATAACTGTATTCAACACTGATAAAGGTTAACTAAAATATATAAATACTTTAACATAAAACAGGCATGCATAAATGTGTACATAACATCAACTCTAAATAAAAACATGAAAGAATATGTCAATCGACACATCTCTGGTGTCGCTACCCCATCTCCTTTACTGGTTGTCCTGTGAACTGAGGCGGGGTGTATCAGGACCTGACTAAGGTCTCTCATCCTTCTCTTGCTTCCAGGCAGGTCTTGGATCCATTCCTGCTGCACAGAGGGCTCTCAACCCTGCCGTGAATCTGTTTGATAGCCCCCACAGCTGCCTCACCAATGCTCTTAGAAGGACCCCAGACAATGGCAGGGGGAACTATCTCACCTCACCACCTCTCTTCCTCAATCAGTCTGAACTGATGGCAGATGTTGATGCTTGCTTTACTCATCCAGATTTCCAGTTTATTTATTCTTCATCAATTCAGTCCACATCTCCCCAGCACTTACTTCACTCCAGAAGCAGACTGACCCTCTTCTTATTTTAATGTCCACAGTTATTTTATTTTCAGTTTTTGTGGGTACATAGAAGATGTATTTATTTATGGACTACATGAGATGTTTTAATACAGACATGCAATACACAATAATCACATCGCGGAGAACAGGGTATCCATCCCCTCAAAGCATTTATCCTTTGTGCTACAAACAATCCAGTTACACGCTTTTAGTTATTTTAAAATGTACAATTAGGTTTTATTGACCATAGTCACCTGTTGTATGATCAAATAGTAAGTCATATTCATTCCTTCCATTTTTTTGTAACCATTAACCATTGTTACCTTCCATCTGCCCCCACAACTACCCTTCCCAGCCTCTAGTAACCATCTTCCTACTTTCTTTGTCCATGAGTTTCATTGTTTTGATTTTTAGATTCCACAAATAAGTAAGAATATGCAATGTTTGTCTTTCTGTGACCTGCTTATTTCACTTAACATAATTATCTCCAGTTCTATCCATGTTGTTGCAAATGACAGAATCTCATTCTTTTTTATGGCTGAATAGTACTCCATCTGTATATGTATAACATTTTCTTTATTCATTCATCTGTTGATGGACACTTAGATTGCTTCCAAATCTTAGATATTGTGAACAGTGCTGCAGCAAACACGGGAGTGCAGATATATCTTTAATATATTAATTTCTCTTTTGGGGGGTATATACCCAGCAGTAGGGTTGCTAGATCATATGGTAGCTCTACTTTTAGTTTTTTGAGGGATCTCCAAACTGTTCATAGTGGATGTACTAATTCACATTCCCACCAACAGTGTACGAGGGTTCCCTTTTCTCACCAGCATCTGTTATTGCCTGTCTTTTGGATAGAAACCATTTTAAGTAGGGTGAGATAATTCACTGTTTTGATTTGAATTTCTCTGTAGTTTCATGATGTTGAAAACCTTTTCATATGCCTGCCTACCATTCATATGTCTTCTTTTCAGGAGTATCTACACAAATCTATTGCCCATGTTTTGATCGGATTATCAGATTTTTTTCCCTATGGAGTTGTTTGAGCTCCTTATGTATTCTGGTTACAATCCCTTGTCAGATTAGTAGTTTTCAAATATTTTCTCCTATTCTGTGGGTTGTCTCTCCACTTTGTTGATTGTTTCCTTTGCTGTGCAGAAGCTTTTTAATGTGATGAGATCCCATCTGTCCATTTGTGCTTTGGTTGCCTGTGCTTGTGGTATATTGCTCAAGAAATGTTTCCCCAGACCAATATCCTGGAGATTTTCCCAATGTTTTCTTATAGCAGTTTCATAGTTTGAGGCCTTTAAATCTTTAACCAATTTTGATTTTATTTTTGTATATGGCAAAAGATAGGGGGTCTAGCTTCATTCTTCTCTATATGGATATCCCATTTTCCCAGCACTATCTATTGAAGAGACTGTCTTTTCTTCAGTGTATGTTCTTGGCACCTTTGTCAAAAATGAATTCATTGTAGTTGTGTGGACTTGTTTCTGGGCCTTCTATTCTGTTCCATTGGTCTATGTGTCTGTTTTTATGTCAGTGCCATGCTGTTGGTGACTATAGCTCTAATATAATTTGAAGTCAGGTTATGGGATTCCTCCAGTTTAATTCTTTTTGCTTAGAATAGCTGTGGCTATTGTCGGTCTTTTGTGGTTCCATATAAATTTTAGGATTTTTTTTCTATTTCTGTGAAGAATGCCATTGGTATTTTGATAGGGATTGAATTGAATCTGTAGATTGCTTTCGGTAGTATGGACATTTTAATAATATTTATCCTTCTAACCCATGAACATGGAGTATATTTCCATTATTTAGTGTCCTCTTCAATTTCTTTCATCAGTGTTTTATAGATTTTATTATAGAGGTCATTCACTTATTTGTTTAATTACCAGGTATTTAATTTTATTTCTGGCTATTATAAATGGGATTACTTTTTAGTTTCTTTTTCAGATTGTTCACTGTTGTCATACAGAAATGCTACTGATTTTTGTATGTTGATTTTGAATCCTGCAACTTTACTGGATTTATCAATTCCAATAGTTTTTTGGTGAAGACTTTAGGTTTTTCCAAATATAAGATCATATCATTTGTAAATAAGAATAATTCGACTTCTTCCTTTCCAATTTGTATGCCCACTATTTCTTTCTCTTGCCTGATTGCTCTAGCTAGGATTCCAGTTGAATACCAGTGGTGAAAGTGGGCATCCTTGTCATGTTCCAGATCTTAGAGGAAAGGTTTTCAGTTTTCCTCCATTCAGTATGATACTAGCTGATGGTCTGTTGTATATAGCTTTTATTATGCTGAGGTATGTTACTTCTGCACCAGTATTTTTAGGATTTTTATCATGAGGAAATGTTGAATTTTATCAAATGCTTTTTCAGCATCAATTGAAATGATTATATGGTTTTTAACCCTTCATTCCGTTGGTGTGATGTATCTCGTTGATTTGCACAGGTTGAACCATTCTTGCATCCCTGGGATAAATCCCATCGTCATGATGAATGTTCTTTCTAATGTATTGTTGAATTTGTTTTGCTAGAATTTTGTTGAAGATGTTTGCATCAATATTTATCAGAGATACTGGCCTGCAGTTTTTGTTGTTGGTTTTCTTTTTCTTTTCCTTTTTTTTTTTTTTTTTTTTTTTTTTGTATATTTTGCTGGCTTTGGTATCTGGATAACATGGGCCTCATAGAATGAGTTTGGAAGTATTCTCCCCTCCTCTATCTTTTGGAATAGTTTGAGTAGAAATGATATTAGATGATATTAGTTCTTTAAATGTATGGAAAAATTCAGCAGTGAAGCCATTCGGTCCCAGGCTTTTCTTTACTGGGACACTTTTTATTACAATTTCAATTTTGTTACTTGCTATTAGTCTATTCAGGTTTGGGATTTCTTCCTGTTTCAATCTTGATAAGTTTTATATGTCTAGGAATTTGTCTATTTCTTCTAGATTTTCTAATTTATTGGCAAACAGTTGCTCATAGTATCCTCTAATGATTCTTTGAATTTCTGCAGTATGAATTGTAATGTCTCCTTTTTCATTTCTAGTTTTATTTTTTGGGGTCTTCTCTCTCTTTTTTCTTAGTCTAGCTACCAGCCTGGGCAACATAGCAAGACTTCATCTCTCCAAAGATACAAAAAGTAGCTGGGTATGATGGCATGCATCTGTAGTCCCAGCTACTTTGGAGACTGAGATGGGAGGATCACCTGATCTTGGGGAAGTTGAGGCTGCAGTGAGTCATGATCATACCACTGCAACCTAGCCTGCGCAACAGAGTAAGATGCTGTTTCAAAGAAAAAAATATTTAACTTGGATCAAAGACCTAAATTTAAGTGCAAAACTACAAATCTCATAGAAGAAAATGTATGCAAAATAATTATAATATAATATAATATATGGCCACTCATCTCACTTTGAGACAGTGTTTGTACAATGTGAGCATTATCGAGGGTAATCATAGCCTTGTGGGTTGGATTATAATGGCCATGAGAGAAGCTTGGCCAAATGAAGGAGACTTCCTTGGACACAGCCCACCATGGCAGTCTTTAGAAGAAGCACAGACACATCTAAGGGAGCTGGACATGTGCCAGGCTATTTATGCCCAACAATTCGAAGGGCCAGATAAGGCTGTGTTTATTGCAGGCATGAAAAGTTGTCACAAGAATGCTCCCAGGTTGACATGGCCTCATGTCCCTTTCAAACCTCCTTGGGGGACAAGATGTATATAATTTGAGAGAAACTACAGCTAATCTCGAAGGGATAGAAAAAGGAAGAGATGAGGTCTGCTGGATCACTAAAGGGGGAAAAGTGAGAAACAAAGTCTGCTGGATCAAAATAGGGAGGCCAAAAAGGCCCAGTTAGGATCACCAGGAAACAAATGTGGTATGATCTGATCTCAGCTGGGGCAGAGAGAAAATATAGATTGACAACCAAATGCAGTATTCGTGGGCCTCTGGAAAGACCTGGCTCCCTTCCTAGTCCCCTGCCAGAAGAGGGAAAAGGAGAAGAAACCCTAGGTAAAAGAACTCCAGTCTCTGTGTTCCAGGGGTGAACTCCTCTCTGGCCTACAGACTGGGGGTGGTCCCAAGGTTGCCTTCATGTACCAGCAATAGGGGGTGACCCAGAGACCCCACATGGAGCTTATAATCTGTGCAAGTCCCTGCCCCTCACCCAACAAACAAAACACAAGCAGAGAACCTTAGCTTTAGCGGCCAGAGGTGCAGAATGCACCTTAATTCATGGGAACCCAGAGAGATACCCTGTTAATTGGGCAGCTATAGATGGTTATTGTAGAGATGAACAATCCTCCTTGGTATTGGATGGAGTCTCCCCTGCTTGCTATACTGTCTTTATCTCACCTATCTTAGAAAACATCTCAGTTATGGACATCTTTTGGGATGCACTTTACAAATGTCTGTGGTGAATTATGCCTATGAGTTTGAGCAGTAAAAGCTATTATAAGAGCAGAGGGAAAATGGCAACCTGGCACCTCCCTCCGCCACAGTGAATTATTCATGTGAAACAATATCATCTTCCTGTTGAGAGAGAAAAATAATACAAAATGTAGGCATTTATCATGCTGTGTCAGATTTGGCTAATGCCTTCCTTAGCATCACTGTACACCCTGACTCACAGGCTAATATTATATTGATATTATGCTAATTTATGGAGACTTGTTATTGCTATATAGCAACATCTCTATGCATTGTGCATCCTACTCCAATCCAGGGCATGGGCCATCAATTTGCAAACGATACAAGGCCCAGAATCAGCTGTAAAGTTGCTAGGGGTCACTTAGTTGGGTAAGACACCCAGGCACACTCATTGACAAAATACAATTTTCTACTCCTAAAACAGTTAAATAGTTATGTTTTCTAGGTCTTTTGCGAAATTGGTGGTTTTTCATCCCACATTTATACTGACTAGAAAGAAAGAGATTTAATTGGTGTTGGGATAAAGAACAAGAGGAAGTATTTGAGAAGAATAAAATACTAGTGGCTTAGACACAAGGCTTAGGGTCCCTGCTTCCTGGAATATCAGTGTCTTTGGATATAACCATTGGACCCTCTGGCAAGTCCAGCATAGGGAAGCAGTTCCTTTAGGATTTTAGTCACAATTATGAAAGGGTACTGAAACCTGCCATTTCCCAATTGAACAACAGGTCCTGGGGATATAGAAGGTCTTGCCACCAGTTGAATCCTCAACTGCTGCTTTCCTGGTACCAGGGAGAACAGGTCTCCTATCAAGGACTGGCTAGAAGGAATGTTTGTCAGGCCTGTATCAGCTATTGCCCAAGTCTCCACTTTACAAAAGTGCCATGCATACATGCAACAACATAGTGTCTTTTCCATGCATCCCTTAAGAGATGAACTGCATGCTCTCTTAGGGCCAGTGCATTATGAGTCCAGTGCTGCCCCTATTGTGGAGCCCCCACAGGAGATGTCTCCAATGGTACATGAAGGCATGGCCCTCATTCCTGACAATGCTTGGTACTTAGATGGACAGTAGTAGCTGCACAACCACAGATAGATAGTATCTGGTTCGAGATGGGAATGCAGCAGAGCAGTCAATGGGCAGAACTCCGAGCTGCATGGTTGGTTTGTACCCGTGAGCCACTGCCTATAGTTCTCTGCACAGACAGTCTGGCAGTACTTAAAGGTCTTACAATTTGGCTTGCCCAAAGGGCCCGAGATAATTGGTGTATAATTTTAAAATCCTTATAGGCTGCTGGTATGTGGAAAGACATTTGGAAAAGTCTACAGGAACCCACTGTGGACATAATTGCTTCAGCACACTGGTCAGATTCACCTCCCAGAAACATGAAGGCAGACATCCTAGCAAAAATTAGAATACTGAGCTAGTTGATTAGGTACATATCACAGTGGGGATTTCAGTGCATGAATAGGCTGCCAAATAGCAAAGAGAGCAGGATTGTCTCTCTGCTATGGAGATTTAGTGGTGGTGGTAGCAAACTGCTTAATTTGTTCCTTTGTAAAAGGAACAAATGTGTACTTAACAAATGTGGTACCTCTACCATATCCCACATACACCTGGACATATACATAAGACAGCCGCCCCTGTGACAGACTGTAAATAGATTATATCAGACCCCTGACAGTAATCTTCAGACAAAAGTATGCACTAACATGTGTATACACTGCCATGGGACTGTTATAAGCCTTCCCTTGTAAGAGCAAACGAAGCAGCCACCGTCAGGGGCTTGGAGCAACTCCATGTCATATATGGATACCCTCCACACTTTGATAGCAACCAAGGCATGCATTTCACCAGACCTGGTGTCCGAGACTGGATGCATGAAAAGGACACAGATTGGATATTTCACTTACTGTATACCACCCACCACGCAACAGGGTTGATTGAAAGGAAAAATGGTATTTTGAAGGCACAGTTTTGAGCACTCTCAAAATCCAATATCTTGCATAGTTAGACAAAGGTTTTGCCTCAAGCCATTAGAAACCTTAATTTGGTTGAGACAGATATGGTTCTGACACCACACCAATGACTCAGGACTACCATAGAGGAGGGTCCATTAACCATAGTGGTAAAGAAAGTCCAACCAGATGCATCTCTACCTGAGCAGATAAAAGGCCAATGGCAAAGGTTATTTAGGACTCCCCAAGATCTTGAGCCATGGGAGGAGACACCTGAATGGGGGTTGGACTAGCAACTTCCCCTATGTTGGACAGAGCATTTCTTTCCAAACAGCAAGGAATTCCCTACCAACTAAAGTGGTCTCCATCGATCCTGTTAAAGTCTGGGCCAAAACACTCCACATACAAATAAACTGGAACACAGCCCCCCGCTGGCCATTTGACATGGTCCTTTGCTGCCCCTGTAACCCTACAGATAATACCAGCGCTTTTGCCCCTCAGGCAACATGTTTGGTATACACTCCTAGCCCGTAATCCTATGTCCTAACCAACAGAGGTGGAGTTACCAGTCATTCTGTTTAATAGGGAAAAACTGCCTCACCAAGTACCTGCTAAACATTTTTAATTCCACCCATAGTCTTCTGTTCCTATTGCTGTTTTGCTCTACACCTCTTGGTTTGGTTCCTGAATAAACATGGCAAAGGGCATTTTTAATTCTGTGTCTTACACTTGGCATACACATCATCGCCTGTTTGTGTTGCCGCTGTGGCCCCTGCTTAACAAGTAGAAAACAAATTGATAAAATGTGTCACTCACACCATCAAAATGTCACCCACAGCCTCCTCCGAAGGATCAGGGACCAGGGGGGAAATGTGAGTCCATGAAATTGTAAGAGCTGGTTAGACGGGTGGGATGTGGAGAGAAAAGTGACTCCCTCTTGGATGCTAATTCTCCATGCTGACTTCTGATTAGCCCCAGTCCCAGGACTGACTCCTGATTCCTACTTTATTTACCGTCCCTATTGTAAGAACATTTCAACCTTGATGTTATCACACAAATTCTAGGCTATTACACATTAGCATTCTTGCCTGTTCTGGACAGTAGCCTTTGTCTTGCACAGAGCATGTATACTCTTTCTATGTGGTATATAAGCCCTGAGTGTGGGGGTAATAAGTGCAGAACCCTGCCTGTCTTGCTGCCATCCAAGATCATGCTTCTGTCTGTAAGTTCCCCAATAGAACACCCTTTACCGACAAACTAGATTTGTCTGTCTTGTTCCTTGATTTATTGGCTCCTTTGGCATTTGGGGGGCACTTTGTATAGATAGCCCTTTCATGGAACAGAGGGTCTGTGTGGGGCTGGGAGCCCAAGTCAGCTCTTGTGGTCAGAGCCTAGAACATCTGCTGAGGAGACAGAGCTAGAGCTAGACCTGTTAGCAGAGACAGACCTGCTAGCGGAGTGGATAGCTGGGCCAGCAGGTCTGAAGTGACGCCATGGAAGAGCAGGCCAGTAACAGCTGCAGAGCTTCAGAAACTCCCACTTCTAACAAGGTCACTTCCTCTAAGAGGGACTACTGTTGTATCATAGTACACAGCTGTCTCTGCCTGGCTAATATGCAGCATTTGGGGGCATCCACACTACTGGAACAGTAGCCACGGTAAGAGTCCACTGTGCCAGCTTAATTGTACCCAACTGTACAATGAGAACATGGGGATCAGTGTGTTCTGCTACTTCTCTGCTTAGCATTCCTGATACACCTGCTTTACATAGGCACCGTGTGGCACCGTGGCGTGTGCCTGTGCTGCTTTGAATCACATTTGGGTATCTATTGGAAGGCTTCTTCAGTACTGTTGTGACACCAACTACACTATGGACTGATCCCTGTCAGAAGGTAACAAAGGGGCAAGGGACAGCATTTCCAGCCTAAGCCCTGGAATGTGTGCAGCATCAAACTGTTTTGCATTTGTGAGCAGGAACACAAATGCTGACCAACAGATATTCCATCGGCAAACAGAAATTGTGACTGGCTTTAAAGAAAATGGGCTTCCCTTGGTCTTGGGAACACAAGACTCAGCAGTATAGAAACAGAAATGGTTGCAGGCGGAGGAAGCACTTTTACCAGAGTCAGGAAAGCATGAATAACACAAAATCTTCAGCTTTTCCTCCCTTCTCTCTCCTGAGCTCTCTGCACCTCTGCTCTAGCAGTGATGGCAGCAGTGTGGAGAACACAGCCTCAGGGAACAACCAAGGTCCGGGATCCCTAGCAAAAGTTATGAGAAACTATGACTTCCTCTAGAAAAAAAAGGGGGGGAAATGAGAGTGCCCAAGATCTTAGGAGAGGGCTGGTGCAGGCCTGGGGTGTAGTAAGTTCTGTAGCTTGTCTAGATTCACCATGCCAAGTGGGGAGGTTTCTTGAGTCAGAATATATTACAGGACAGCATCTCCACCCTCCCCTAGAGGTCTCAGAATGTCCACTGACTGTGGCTTCAGTGGTCCTTGAACAAAAATTTGGTAACATGAAGAGTAGCATCTGCTGGCATGGTAAGATTACAAATGTGTATCAGAAGAATTATTTCGTGGGTAACCAAAAATACAACATATAAAGGAATGAGTTAATACCATGAGAATGCCATTAGCCAAATTC
The DNA here is from genome assembly GCF_001698545.2 of Rhinopithecus bieti. Classification (NCBI taxonomy): domain Eukaryota; kingdom Metazoa; phylum Chordata; class Mammalia; order Primates; family Cercopithecidae; genus Rhinopithecus; species Rhinopithecus bieti. The sequence continues at coordinate 1,339,396 of NW_016825208.1, read as the reverse complement.
AGGATGTGGATCATTCTACAGGACAAGTAACCTGGCTTTTTTGGGGAAACAGAAGCATAGGAGAGCCAGGGTGACACCATTTTAAAGTCAACTCCATTTTTCAACTAGCAAGGCATATTCCTTGCCAGTCACAACCCATGGTTCTAAGAGGTTTACAGCCTAACAAACAACTTAATAATGCCTGCAAGAAAAACACCTATGACAGACAACAGAATGTCCACATGTCCTGACATCACATTACAATATATGCTTTTAAGATTATTATAGTCATGCTTTGATATACTAACTAAAATGCCAAGGATAATTTTCTTTAAATCAAAAAAGTACTAAATTTTGTCATGCTGTCAGAGCACCCACACATAGACATTTAACTTAGCTTTTATATAGATTAAACCCCTATATTAGAAGAGTTTACAACAGAGATGGTGCATTCCTCCTTTTGCTTTCTGAGTACACCTACTCTGTATCTGAGTAACTTTCCATAAACTATGTCCTTCTCACTGTACTCTGTGACTCACCTTTAACTCCTTCCTGTGCAAGATCCAAGAATACTCTTTTGGGGTCGGGATCGGGACCATTTTTTTGGTAACAGTTTCTCCAACAAATCAAAGGCTTGAGAAAAAAGAAAAAAAAAACATAGGTAGGGTGGGTGGTGTGTTATAGAAGAACAGAGAATAAAGAGACATAAGAAGCAATTGTAATGTGTGGACCTTCTCTAGATTCTGTTTCAGACAGACCAATTGAAAAAGACAAGAGAGAGATTTGAATATGCACTGAGTATTTAGCAAAATTTGAGAACTGTTGTTAATTTTGTTAGTGTGAGAATAGCATGGCTTTATGTTTTTTAAAAACCCTATTCTGTGAAAGAATACATGTTAAACTATTTAACTGTGAGATGAGTTTATAATGATATAAATGATGTGATAAATAAATCAATGGAGGAGAGGAGGCAAAATCTCCCCTGCAGAAGAACTCCAAATAAGGGAGGTAGATACTTTGCCTTAAAGGGAGAGCATTAACTCCCTCTTCTGGAAGTGTGAATTCTTGATATGATGTAATGAAAATGGTACTTCACTTGTGGCTTTCCTCCCCCAAATCCATAACCCCTACTTATTATGAAAACAAAACAAAACAAAACACCAAATTCTAACAGAGGAACATTCTATAAAATACCTAACTAGTATTCCTCAATAACATCTAGGTCTTCAAAAACAAGGAAAAGTCTGAGGAATTGTCACAGCCAAGAGGAGCCTAAGGAGGCATGACAACTCCATGTAATAGGGTATCTTGAATGGGACCTTGGAGGAGAAAAATATTATTTGGTAAAACCCAAGGACACCTGAGTAATGTATGGTTTTTGGTTAAAAATAATGCATCAATATTGGTTCAATAATTGTAAGAAATGAACCATACTAATGCTAGATGTTAATAAGAGGAGAAACAACTTCTCAATTTTCCCGTAGTTAAAACTCTTCTGGAACTGAAGTCTATTTTTTAAAATTCTCCTGGAAAAAAGTGGAAACATATGCAACATGATGGACAAATGTTAATAATTATTGAATGTGATGATGGATAATGAGAAGTCATTATGTAATTCTGTTTTTGTGTATTTGAAGTTTTCTAAAATGGAAAGTTTGAGGCTGGGCACAGTGGCTCAAACCTATAATCCCAGCACTTTGGGAGGCCAAGAGTTCAAGACCAGCCTGGGCAACGTAGCGAGACCCTGTCTCTACTAAAAACAGAAAAATTAGCCAGGTGTAGCGGGCTTGCACCTGTAGTCCTAGCTACTCAGGAGACTGAGGTGAGAGGATCACTTTAGCCCAGGAGGCCAAGGCTGCAGTGAGCCATGATCATGTCATTGTACTCCAGTCTAGGTGACAGAGTGAAACCTTGTCTCCAAAAAAAAAAAAAAAAAGTTTGAACAAGAAATAAAGAAATATGGAGTTAAGGATAAGAAGAAGTTATTTAAAGCATTAGAGTAGCTGCTTCTTTTTAAAATTATGGTTAAAAAATATATAATAAAGTTTACCATTTTGCCATTTTTAAGTGTACAGTTCTGTGACATTAAGTATATTCATGCTGCGTAACCATCACCACCCTCCATCTCCAGAACTTTTTCATCTTCCCAAACTAAATGCTATGTCTATTAAGCAACAACTCCTTATTCTCTCCTCCTTCCAGCCCCTGGCAACCTCCATTCTACATTCTGTCTATAAATCTTACTAAACTAGTTGAATCATATAAGTGGATTCATACAATATTTTTCCTTTTCGGTCTGATTTATTTAATCTAGCTTCATGTCTTCAAGGTTCATACATATTATAGGAAAATAATTTCCTTCCTTCTTCTGAAAAATATTCCATTGTATGGATCTACCACATTTTGTTCATCCCTTGATGCATATATACTCTGTTGCTTCTACCTTTTGGCAGTTGTGAATAATGTTGTCATAAACATGATGTACAAATATCTGCTTGATCTCTGCTTTAACTTATTTTGGGTATGTACCCAGAAGAGGAACTGCTGGATCATATGTCAATTCTATGTTTAATTTTTTGAAGAATAAAAAGTGGCCGCTTCTACAAAACAGAAATTTTCAGATTAGGAGATGTGGGACAGGGAAAAATTCCTGTCCCTGAAAACTTAAGAGAAAACATAGAGTTTTCACGATAAGCTTTGTAGAACCATTTTTAAATAAAAATGAAGTATGCAATAACACTCATTTTGTGCTAGGTACTGGAGATACATGGAGGGAGTCCTCGGTCCTCTGGGGGAAGAAGCTGGTTATAGAACAGTGTGATCACAGGTGCAACACAGAGAAGACTCCAGGGGCAAGCACAGAAAATAGCCATCGAGGGAGATGCTTTGCACGTGATGCAGAAGTGCCCTACAGGAGGTGATGTGGGAGTGAAGGAGGAAAAGATGACATTCTAAGTTGGAGAACTGGAAGATTAAACTTGGAATTATGTCAGCACTGAGATTCTGGGATCCTATTGTACAACTGGCCCCATCTCAGCACTAACGCTGTGAAATCTTACCTTTCTTGTGTCTTCAAATGGTGGCCCTATATTTAGCTTCTATATCTTTCTTTGACTGAATCTCAATACTAAAATTGGTTCTGATTCCAGGGGAGGTGTTTCTCTGAGTCCTCTCTTTTGAATCTCATAGCCTAACATTTTCTCTTCATCTTGAAGACCACATTCAGGAGGGACCCTAAGAACCCCGTATCTCAGCATGTGAGGCTTCAGGCCAAGGGGAGCTAATTTGATTCTGAAAGATCTTATCTGCCTCCAGTGCTGTAAGGTCCTGATGAAATGTCCAGCACCCTTGTGGAAATTCAAGTGTCTCCATACAGGATTATACGTCTTGGAGATTATGTGTAAGAAAAGCTTTAGAGATAGGTATGTCTCAGTGATGCTGTGCAGAGTAACCCGTGCCCAAAGTCAATTCAGAAAATGCTTTTGACTCTATATTTCTCAAAAATATAAGTCTTAAAATTTGGATATTGATGGGAAAATATTACATAATTGAAGGGATAAATGTAAGTATGCCAATCAGCCAAAAACACTGCATATGTTTAATGCAGATTCAAGTTTTCCCTCAAAAACTGTTAATAAACTAACAGTGCAGCTTACAAATGACGAAGAGAGCTGGGATGTTTTAAAAAACTTTCCAAGTGTCAGGTCCTGGTACTTTACATTTATTCTACCTCCTAATCCTTATAATAGGTCAAAGCTCAAGGGTTCAGATGTAACACTAGGAATTAGAAAGGTTAATATAAGTGACATGTCCAAGACTACGCTTCTACTAATTATAGTTCACTGATGGAGAGAACATTAAAATCTGTTGGGCCTTCACTTAAAAACAAATAATATTTGTGTTATAGAAGCAAGACCTTTTAGTCACAAGTTAATAGTTTTTTTTTTTTTTTTTTTGGTTGGAA